>NW_026000185.1:8941089-9172991 GCF_001458135.2 Marmota marmota marmota | reverse complement strand
TTTTTTTTTGGGGGGGGGGGGGTACTGGGGATTGAGACCAGAAGTGCTCTACCTCTAAGTTATAACCCCAGCCCTTTTTAATTTTTATTTTGAGACAGGTCTCACTAAATTGCAGAGGTCACCCTTGAACTTGAGATTCTCTTGCCTCAGCCTTTCAAGTAGCTGGGATTATAGGTGTGTGCCACCAGGTAGAAGAAAAAAAAATTTAAAGCACATCTTTCAAAAAACCAAAGTTGGAAAACCAAGTGCTGCAAATACATGTCACAGCAATGGTAAGTGCTGGGGCGGGGGGGATTGTGGGAAAAGAGCAGATATAAGAGGCAGGAAAACGCAGATGTCAGGTCCTGCTGTGGCATCTGTCCAATTATTTTTAAAACAAAGCTAATATAATATTTTCCGTGATATCTGATTATCTTTCTACATAAAAGTTGAAATAATGCAAACACCAAGTCGTTCTCTTTTACATTGTAACTTAAAAGTTTATCAAATCTATAGAAGAGTATAAATATCTTTTTTATGCTCTTTGTAACCAAGACTTTCCATGCATAAGTATTATTAAATGTAATGTTTTATAATTTTCTTAAGTTTAAAGAAAATGATGCCCATGCAGTGGTACATGTCTAGTCCCAATAACTAGAGAGCCTGAGGCAGGAAGATCGCAATTCAAGGCCAGCCTCACCAAGTTAGTGAAGTCCTCTCTCTGGGGATGAGCTAAATGTAAAAGTACCCCTGGGTTCCATCTCCAGTACCAAAAAATAAAAATAAAAAATATTTGTACCAAGGCTCAGTGGCAGAGTGCTTGCCTAGCATGTGTGAGGCACTGGGTTCAGTCCTCAGCACCACATTAAAAACAAAAAAACCAGAGGCATGCTGTCCATCAACAACTACAAAAAAAGATTATTTTTTTAAAGAAACAGCAATGTTTTAGAAAAAAGAAAAATATCTGCACCATATGGAGTGATTGGGGCCAACAGGTGGATGCAAGTTTATCAGGACAGGCAATAATTTCTGCTGAGGGCTTGCAACTCTTACTGGCAAAGGCAATAACATTCCTGGACCCCAGAAAAAAGGAGGGAAGAGGAGGGAGGAGGAGGAAGAAATGAAATGAGCACTTTCCCAGAAAAGAAATAAAATTCTAAGGGGGAAGGGTCTAAGGTATTTTTAACTTTATCAGAACCCTTGGCCAAGTCAGACCTCAAAACGCCTGGCTGGGACATCAGTCACATCTGACGCTGTGGCCTCTTGCTTTGGCGTGGATGAGGAAATCAGAGCAGCAGCTCTGTGTCCTCCTGGGCAAAACGCTACAGCTCACGAACAGGCAGGATGGGCACTACCAAGGTGCCACTCACCGCTCGGGAAGAGGTCATCTCCAGAAGAACAGGTCAGGGAGTCAATGGTGGGATTTATGCCACTAAATCAGGGATCTCCTTATCCCTTACCCTTCTGCTCCCATGTGCTCACATACTCTGCTCACCCCTAAGAAAAGAGAAAGCAACGTATCTAGGCACAATCTGCTCTGGACCCAAAAGAATTGCTGCCCAGGGACTTCAACTCCATAAAAACACTCAGAAAGGCAGCCTTGACTTTTACTAGAAGACTCTACACATTCACTGCAAGGAGAGAAGCAAGCCTCCTACAATCAACCTTGAGATGCCCTTGAAGCTGCTCACTCCCAGCTCAGCAAGGCTAATGAAGGAAGGTTCTGGAGAGAAGGAAGTCGAGATGGGCTTTTATTTTTCAAGAAAGATTTCCTTTATTTTATTTTTTTATTTTTTTTATTGGTTGTTCAAAACATTACAAAGCTCTTGACATATCATATTTCATACATTAGATTCAAGTGGGTTATGAACTCCCATTTTTACCCCAAATACAGATTGCAGAATCACATCGGTTACACATCCACATTTTTACATAATGCCATATTAGTAACTGTTGTATTCTGCTACCTTTCCTATCCTCTACTATCCCCCCTCCCCTCCCCTCCCATCTTCTCTCTCTACCCCATCTACTGTAATTCATTTCTCCCCCTTGTTTTTTTCCCTTTCCCCTCACTTTCTCTTGTATGTAATTTTGTATAACAATGAGGGTCTCCTTCCATTTCCATGCAATTTCCCTTCTCTCTCCCTTTCCCTCCCACCTCTCATCCCTGTTTAATGTTAATCTTCTTCTCATGCTCTTCGTCCCTACTCTGTTCTTAGTTACTCTCCTTATATCAAAGAAGACATTTGGCATTTGTTTTTTAGGGATTGGCTAGCTTCACTTAGCATAATCTGCTCTAATGCCATCCATTTCCCTGCAAATTCTATGATTTTGTCATTTTTTAATGCAGAGTAATACTCCATTGTGTATAAATGCCACATTTTTTTTATCCATTCGTCTATTGAAGGGCATCTAGGTTGGTTCCACAGTCTTGCTATTGTGAATTGTGCTGCTATGAACATCGATGTAGCAGTGTCCCTGTAGCATGCTCTTTTTAGGTCTTTAGGGAATAGACCGAGAAGGGGAATAGCTGGGTCAAATGGTGGCTCCATTCCCAGCTTTCCAAGAAATCTCCATACTGCTTTCCAAATTGGCTGCACCAATTTGCAGTCCCACCAGCAATGTACAAGTGTACCCTTTTCCCCACATCCTCGCCAGCACTTGTTGTTGTTTGACTTCATAATGGCTGCCAATCTTACTGGAGTGAGATGGTATCTTAGGGTGGTTTTGATTTGCATTTCTCTGACTGCTAGAGATGGTGAGCATTTTTTCATGTACTTGTTGATTGATTGTATGTCCTCCTCTGAGAAGTGTCTGTTCAGGTCCTTGGCCCATTTGTTGATTGGGTTATTTGTTATCTTATTGTTTAATTTTTTGAGTTCTTTGTATACTCTGGATATTAGGGCTCTATCTGAAGTGTGAGGAGTAAAAATTTGTTCCCATGATGTAGGCTCCCTATTTACCTCTCTTATTGTTTCTCTTGCTGAGAAAAAACTTTTTAGTTTAAGTAAGTCCCATTTGTTGATTCTTGTTATTAACTCTTGTGCTATGGGTGATTTCCTTTAAATAGGAAGATTAAAAAGTGACAAGCAACTGGTGAGCAAGGTATGACTAATCAGAAGAGAACTCCATAGACCTGCAGAAGGAAATGTGTTGAATTAAGGACAAGTACCCAGGACGTGTCTAGTTAGAGGGTTTGTGCAAGTGCAGTCCTGTGGTTAGTACTTATCCTTGGAAATACTGTGTGTATTAACTTAGCAGAAAGAGAAACAAATTAAGTTAGGAGATGGATGAATGTGTCTTGGTCAAGAAAATTTGCAGAGTGTGGTAGAGACGGAGTGGAAGGAGCTAGGCGGGTCCATATGTGAAAGATGACAAAATGAAATGGTTCAGGGCAGCACCACAGTGTGACCTCTTGGAAGGAGGGGCCACCCTGCCTAGCAGGGGTCCCATGTGGTTGTCCCCAGCACAGGACCTCTCCCCCCAACACACACAACCTAATTACAAGTGCTGAGTGAACTACACCTGGGGACAAAGCAGCCAGGGGCCTGCATGACCCGTGTGGCAAGGTGACAATGAGGTCTGGGAGCAGTCTTCACGGAGCAAGACCAAAGGCCAAGTGTCAGAGCAGGGCTTGCTTGTACCACCAATGAGCCTGTGCCACGCACTCAGGATTGTAATTACTCCAAGCCGTACACCCAGGTCAGATGGAATCCAAGGGACAAACAGTGACACTTTCCGGAAGGCCTTGGGTGGTAAGTAGGAGGGATCTGTGAACTGCAAAAGCATCTTGGCCGCTGTCCATCACTCCTCCTGCTGGGTGTGCGGTGAGCAGTCAACCCAAGCCCTGCACACACAAACCTCCGCTGGAGGACAGAGACGAGGTAAAATGTGGGGGTTCAAGTGGCCTCAGAATCCTGGAGTACCTTCCTTCAGAATCCGTGGCAGGGAAGATAAAGGATTGTCTGGTCTGGACCGTCTCCATGCCAAACCATGACATAGTCAAATCAGAGATGGTGTCACAAATGTGTCCCGGTCTTTGGCCTCCCCAAGGGCAGAGGCTGGATCTTCTACGCCTGCTGTATCTCCGCAGTGCCTCGCTCCACATAAAGCAGTCAATGAAACAGGAGTGAGTGACAGGTGGCGCAAGCAGGTCCAGCAAAGCTTCCCTGCACTCTCAGCTGAAGTCGCCCTGCAGTGCGGAGCTCACAGATCTGACTGCCCCTCTGCAGGTGCTTCCTGTTTGCTTCAGTGTGGCCCCAGCCACTCTGGGGTGACTCTTGTACACACCGCGTTTGCCAAAGGATACTAAGCCGGCTCTTCACGGAAATGTATTTTCAAAGCTCCACGCTCTTCAGACTTGGCCAGCCAGGCTCGGTAGCTCAACCTACCCCAGCCCCGGGAGCTCCCAGTAGGAGCCAAGTACCGGTGGAAATAAGCAGAGCTCAGGGGCCAGAGGTTACCTAACAAGCCGTCAGAAATGAGACCTGGCATTTAATAATCCCTAGAGTCCAGGACGGTTTACACCGATATGAAAGGTCATGTGACTGAACACTTGGGGTATTTGCCCCTTGACAGAGAAACAGCTGGGCCCAAATAGGGGGCTTTTATCCCCTGGCACTGAGAGGTTTAAAGTGGGTTCTGTAAGCATCTTTCCCAACGATTTTGTGTCAAAAACTAATTTCTGAGTTAAGCCTCTATATGAGATATATTTTTGGTTGCTTCTCTTAAATGGCACTTTTTAAAATAATCTCTTCCAAGACGGCAGACGATTAAAACCCGGATGTCCAAGTGCCGAATTAAAAAGCCTCTTAAAATTTGGAATGCAATGTTTAGAGCTGCCGTGGGACCACAGGCAATTTGGTACTTGATCATTAGATATTCCGGTAAGTGCCACCCAACTGAAAAATATACTTCCTATTAAGCTTCCATACTTAAATAGCATCAGACCTCAAATGAGATCTCTCCCTCAGAAGGTTTTAAAGATACCGAGAAAGTCCCAGGAAGCATTTTATTCTGAAGTGAACCTTATTACAAAACTTGGGATGGGGTTTTTCCATTTCTCTCATCCCCTGAGTTTTAAATGACTTGTCTTTCTCTCCCACCAGCCCGGGGAACCTCAACAGAAGGAAAGTGTCCCATGGACAAACCAGGCTGCTCACAGGGGGGACTAACGGAGTCTGTTGCCCAGCAAAACAGGAGGGTGTCTTTCTGGATAATCCAACATGCAGGTCAGCAGTGTTACCCTAGACACTGCAGGTGCAGGTCGGATCCATAGGCTGTATGCACCAGGCTGTAAGGAGGGACCTGAAGTCACAGTTCCCGCCTCAGGGAAGGCTTCAGCCCACAGGGAAGAACAGAAAAGTCAACATACAACGCTGGAGCAGGAGGTGCCACAGAGACAGGCCAGGTCTGCAGCAGGGAGAGAAGGCAGTGGGGAGTCTACAAGCCAGTTCCAGAGGCTGATCCTACACACCTGCTTCACTGAAGTCCACACAAAACATGAAGGTCTTGAACCATCAAAAGGATAAGAGAAAGATGTGCAGTGTTGGGGGGTGCTTACGGTGAAAGGCAATAACTGTTGTGCTGTACAGCATTGTAAATCTTATTAAACAAGATATAATGGGGCCAGGTGCAGTGGCACACACCTGTAATCCCAGCAGCTTGGGAGGCTGAGGCAGGAGGATCATGAGTTCAAAGCCAGCCTCAGCAAAAGTGAGGCCCTAAGCGACTCAGTGAAACCCTGTCTTTAGATAAAACACAAAATAGGGCTGGGGATGTGGCTCAGGGGTCGAGTGCCCCCTGAGTTCAATCCTGGATAACAACAACAACAACAACAAAAGACAATGAGGAGGAAGAGAGAGGGAGGGACAGGGGAGACAAAAGGGACAGATGAGGGAGAGGCAGATAGAGACGAAAGAGAACAGAGAGAAAGGGGAGTACCTCGGAAAGCCAGTAAGAGCTGCTCACTGAAACCAATGTCAAGAGGCTGTCAGAGCCTGGGAAATCCAGTGCCCTGGGCACCTGAGGAGGCGGAGGGAGGCCATTGGGATCCAGGATGGGACACCTGGCCCGCGGCTCACCCCCTGGAATGTGGGCAGTCAATGTACCCCAAGGCCATTCTAGGTTACCTCCTCTCCTCCTGGCCCTACAAATTCAGCATCAGGACAGCCCATGAGGTACAGCAGGCTTGGGCGAGCTCCCTGCTAGCTGGCATGTCAATAACTAACACGACATTTAACTGTGCCCTAGTTTTTCCAAATACATTCCTGAAAACACAGTTCCATGAACATCTTAGAAAAGCTATTCCTTGGCCAAATAATTTGGGGGATGCTGCTGCACTCAGGCCCAAGGCACCATGCATAACTCTCTGGGAAGTCCTGCAGGAAAGCCTATCGCTCCTCCACTAATTTTCAAACATCTTCCATCACAAGTGCTTCACCCAACGTGGACCAAGTGTGCCCACCCTCTCCATCACTGTCCTGCTTTTAGAAAACGGCCGTCTCCAGATTCCAAGTGTTCAAAGAACCCTTTAACATCAAGACAAATGACCAATAGGACTAACAAACACACTCTGAGGCACCATGTGAACAGAAGAGACGGAGGGAAGGCCGGTGCGGGCAGGAGACCCGCCTTGGAGCGCCCTGCCAGGGGGGTTTAAGAGCACCCACGGCGCTCTGCCTGGGGCACGGCAGGCACTGGGCTTCCTTGAAAAGGACAGGGGCAGGTGGGGGTGGGTGAGCTGCCTGGGCCTGGCCTCGGAGCCCTGGGTTCCATTCAGAACTACCATGAATGAAGCCACCAGCCTTCAGAGCCACAAAACCTCTACACCTCAGTGTGCTCTGCTGAGAAACCAACCTCACGGGGCAATGACACGGGGCTGACCCGAGGAGAAAGGATAAAAATGCACACCACCCACACAGCAAACGGCAGCACCGCAAGGCGCAGGCGGGTGGGGGAGGGCAGGTGAGGGGACTGAGCCAGCTGCACCAAGGTCATGAGTGGGGGCAGTGACCCCACACACTGCAAGTTGTGCAGACTTCCTCCCCACTTCCTTTCTTTTTATATCAGGGGTGCTTAACCACCCAGCCACATCTGTGGGTCACTCCAGCTCTTTTTGTTACTCTGAGACGGGGTGAAGGATGTGGAAGATAACATCCCCCAAGAAATGGAGAACAACACCCCCCGCCCCCAGAGGACAATGGGTCCTGAGAGAGAGAAGGTAGACGTTAGCTCTGGGCTGTAATCTTTCTTCCTTTCCCAGTAACACCAAGTCCTGGAGGGGAAGGCAAACATGTTGGCTCTGGGCTCTGGTAACAATAAGTTTCAAGCTTTTACAGCTGTTTTGCCAACTTACATTTTTAATCTGCACAACTTGTTTTCTTACTGCCCAGCCAGCATGTCCCAAGCCGCTAATGATTAAATCCCACTAAACATTCTGCTGTGATGGACTCTCATTAGGACCCATAAAACACAGAACGCGCCACTTGCCACCCCACCACTGCCTGATGAGGACGGCTGCTGATCCGAGGTCTGCTCCCATTTCTGGTTATTTCTGCTTACACGGGGCCTTGCTAAGTTGCTGAGGCTGGCTTTGAACTTGCAATTCTCCTGCCTCAGCCTCCCAAGCTGCTGGGATGACAGGTGTGTGCCACCACACCTGGCCAGGCCTCTCCTCTGCTTCAGTGGAGGTGACCAGAAATGGGACAGATAGAAAGAGGAGCCCCGCTTCTACCACACAAAGCCACGTTTGCTCCCCTGTGGGAACACCCTGGATTTAATGAGCCACTTCCGTCTGGCCTTCACCGCTGCGACATTAATTGACCTCTATGTCTTGCAGTCTTTACAAGGTTCTATTTCCCTGTCTCCATTTATTATTCAAACTAGGAGCTGTTCTCCCAGAGTGTAATCAAATCCTGCTAAAAGGGTTTTAAAAGAAAAAACCAAACTCCAGCATTCATTCACATCTTATACCAGAGAAAAAAAATAATGAGAGTCCTAAAAATACCTATATTCAAAAAAAGAAAAGGAAAAAAATTCAACCCTTAATCCCAAATTCCTTCTCCTTAAAATAAGTAACTGAGCTTAGAGTATGACATTTAGAGCAGAAACTGTGTCCCTGCTCCTGTCTTTTGCTTAATTATCATTGGATCTCTGCAGTGATCCTCTGCTCTATGAAAATGAAGTTATCGTGAAACATTTATTGAACACCTACTACTTGCCAAGCATAGTACCAGACACAGGAGTTCAGAGATGAAAATGGGATGGGCCCTCGTCATGTGTCTGGTACCTGATTCACTGGCAGTGTCCTAGGGACCCTCGTAAACGGTTGGTGCCATGTTCATGCCCACTTGTCAAAAGAGGAAATTGAGGTTCCACATAAGCACATTGGCTTGATCCTTGAGTCCCTGGGGTACTCAGATGCCTAGGGGAGGTCTCACCCGCCCCCCAGAGAGCCAGGCCAACTGGAAAAGAAGGGAGCAGAGCCTGAGATTCCCAAGGACACGCCTCTGACAGTGCAGAGGAAGAGACGCCTCCAGAGATCATGTTGGACTGGAAAAGGCCTCCTTCCTTCTGCCCCGGCTCTTGATTCTGGGGAAATGACCAAGGTAGCCCCGAAGCAATAATGACAAGTCAAGGCTGTCCCTGTGGTGCCATAGAGATGACCAGCTCTTCCCAACAGCCTTCAGGTTCTTATGACCATTGCACTCTTTCCTGCTTCTTGCCATCACAGCTTGCCTACAGGAAAAATGGTGACAAATAGAGCCACCTCTATGTGAGTGGCCGTCCTGGACCTCAAGGGGTTCAGGCTGAAGCTGGGGAGCACAAGTGAAGGGAGAAGATGGGCCTGCAGTCTCAGGGGCCCAGGGAGACTTGGACGCCATCTGACCGTCCACTCCACGAGGTGACCCACAGCTGAGCACCTACCCTGAGGACCAACTGGGATTCAAAGGAAGCAGAAAGAAGCGCAGAGTGGTCTGCGATGGAGCAACGGAAAGTCATCATGATGGGAAGGGAGAGTCCCCGTCAACACGCCGCGAGTGGAGCTAACCTTGCCAGGGCATCGGGAGGGATCCTGAGGAAGCACGAGGAGATGGTGGGAAGGTCACTAGGCCCAGAGCGGCATTTCAGCAATAGGGAGACGGAGCGTGAAAGCCAGGAGGACAGGAGGCCCAGCACCACAAGGGGCACACAAGGAGACATCGGTGGGGCCGAGCCCTTTGGAGTGTCACATTTATAAGAGGACAATGCCTGACACGCTGTTGGAACCCGCTCAATTGTGGCCTCCTAAAGAAAGCTGGCCCCTGGAAAGAACTGTCCTGCTGCAGGCAGAGGGAACTGGAAGGTGGTGGCAGCCCTTCCCAAAGCCAAGACCCTGCAAGACAAGAAACCTGGGCCTTCGAGTCCACCCAGAACCTTCCAGCCTGAATGCAGCACTCCATGGGGGTTCGAGCCAGACTCTGCTGGAAGCCAGCAGGACAAACCCTGTGAACCCCTCAGCAGAGGGCGGGTCAGGCCTGCTCAAGGAAACCAGTGCAGTTCTTAAAAAGAATGACAGATCTGCATAAAAAGTGAGACACAGATCTCTGAAGTGCTTGTTAAATGAGGAAAAAGTAACAGAGAACAATGAATTCAGCAGGCTACTGGTAATTAAGATGCGGAGGTGCATGCCAGAGACTGACTCAGGCACCGCTCACCTCTGCAAAGATAAATCCAGGGCTCCTAACACTTCTTGCCTCTGGGTAGAAAACCCAGGGGCCACAATGAAGAGGAGATTTATTTTTCACTGAAAACCTTTTTTAACTACTTGACTTTTTTTTTAGCATGTGTAAAATAAGATTTGTCAAGAGTCCAAGATTTTGAAACTTCAACTGTTAAAAAAATAAAATAAAATCGAATCTTAAGTCAGACCCAGATGTGCCACTTCTCACGGTGGGATGCTGGGCGAGTCACCTCATTGCTAAGCCTCAGTTTCCTCTTCTGCAAAATGGGGATCATAAATAATTACTTGTAGGGTGGATGAGGGTTAAATAAAGCACAGATGCTTAAAAGTATGTAATCAAATTTTTGGCAGACAGTAGTTACCCAGTAAACATCAGCAATTAATATCAGCAGTTCGCCATTCATATTGGCTAGGTGACTGCACCAAGTTCCGTGGTGACAGTAGTCATCTACCATTCTTTCAGCATAAAGGACACCACAGAGTCCAGAGTGGGTCTACTCTAAGAAACAGAGTCACTGCTCAATTCCTGTCTGCCCTCAGGGGCCCTCTCCCACAAGGCCTGCCTTGGAGGAGGTGGGAACACTTGAAGTTGGGTGGAGACAAGAAGCCTTGCCTGCTCAAGTCTGCCCCACTCACAATGGGGAAAAGAGGTCAGCACCAGGACTCCTGAACCCCGCAACTCCACTGTGCTTTCTTAGGGCTGCAGATACATGGACAGGTGGAGCCACAGTGGACACTGCCCAAGTCTTTAATGTGGAGAAGCCACTGTAGAGAAACCCTCAGGACTTGCTCAGAAGGACACAGACTATTGCACGGACCCTAATTACCCCTGCTCCCCAAATTCCCTGGAGTAGGTACAGCATGGAGCAAGAAGATAGACTTCAGATCCGAGTTTCAACCCAGCTATGTGCACACTTCTCAAAGACTGGGGCCTCTCAGAACCTCAGCGGACCTGTGGAACGGTGGCGTCACTCCATCTAACTAACCCGAGCTGCGAAGGGGCCAAGTGGTGTACCGAGGAAGAATGACCCCGAGTTGATAGTGCAGAAGCTGCCTGAAGGGGATGTGATTTCCTCAGATGAGTCTCCTTGATTTAATGCATATTGGAAATTTTCACCATGATTAAAAGTGAGTAATCAAGCCAAAGGCCGAGAGGGGATATTTACAACACACGCAAATGAAAAATAAATGAAAAGATCCACAAAGAGTCAGGGAGGAAACAAATAATCCAAGAGAAAAATGGGCAAAGCGTTGAAAAACCAGTCACAAGAGTGGAAACCAAAACAGGCAGCAGCAAACCAAAGGGTGGCCAAATTCCCTGTGGCCATGAAATACAGCCGAGATGCTCGCGCCCTCAAGCGCTGGTGGGTGTAAGAGCGCTGGCGGAGATCTTGCACAGCCGGAGAATCACACGAAGGTGCGTCTACTTAACAAGATGGTGGACCTCAAAAGAGTTCCACGTGCCAAAGCTTGGCAACTCCACACCTGGCCACTTAGAGAAACAGGTGTACTATGAACCTGGGAAGTGATGATAAAGGGCTGCTAATATCACAAAGAGGGACAGCAGACCTTACCCTCTCCTTGCATACAACACCACCGCAAGGATGGGGCTGTGTCATCAGCAAAGTTAAACCTGAATTCAGCCTACAGTTCCAAGTGCCAACCTAAGGAAATATAGGAAGGAGCATGTCCAATGGCACCAGAGGCTCAGCAGCAAGGTTCAGGGGGTAAAAGTTGTGAGGCAAATGACCTGGTGTCTTCAGCAAACAAGCTGATTGGGGGAGAGGTGGGGAGGGGAGAGGGGAGAGGGAGGACAGGGAGAGGGAAGGAGAGAGGGAGAGAGATAAGGGAGGACACAAAGAGGAACCCGAGGGAACAGCTGAACACAGAGACAGAAGAACGGTGGGTACCGAGTTCTAGGGGAGGAGGGAGTCGGTGATTAATGGCGATGGTTTCAGCTGGAAGACGGGGTGTTTGCTGCATAACACGGGATGGGCTGAACTACACATGGTCAGGATGGTGCATTTTATGATATATATATATATATATATTTTTTTTTTTTTAACCATAATTTTTTAAATTATGGAAGACAAAGACACATAAGAGACATACCAGCCAATTATAATATGTGAACCTCATATGATCCTGAATTTAAAAAATTATGAAATAATGGAATGGTTGGAAATTCAAACACCAATATTCGATGGTGAATGGGAATTATTGGTAATTGGAGGTGATAATGATAGAGTATTTAAGTTTTCTTAGTTTTGGACATATATAGCACAGTGTAGAGAAGGAAGCAAGAATAAGTAACTTAAAACAAGACTGGCCATGACCGAGAACCGCTGCACTTGACATTGGACATATAATAGTGCATTCTAGTTATTCACCTCCCCGTGGGCTCCAACCATTTTACACAATAAATAAATTTTAAAATTAAGAAGCTGCTACATGCGGGCACCAAAGGACAAGTGTTGGGCGGCTCACAATATTGGGTCTCAGTAGTAAAATGCAGGGAACAACCTATGAGCTTATGACGGGATAAAAAATATTTCAGTGTTTCATTCAACACAAAGTGAATGAACTAGATCAGGGCTTCTCAACCAGAGGTGCCTGTGCCCCTAGGGGGACACTAAGCAATGTCAGAAGCCATATGTGGTTGTCACAACAGGGGGAGGTGAGGCTACTGCCTTCTGGGGAGTGGAAACCAGGGACCCCCAGTGCAAGGGGCAGCCCCCATGATGGAGAACCACACAATTCAAATGCTAGATGGACATGGGATGTATACCTCAAACCACAAACAAGTGACAAACAGATGTGACACATACTATCACATGAGTCAAGCAAAGAACACAAAACCCAGGCTACTCGTGGAAATAAGTGTACTAAAGTATAAAAACCTGGAGGGGAAGGCTCTGTGCCAATGTCAGAACACAGACTGTTAGAGGAACAGGGCACATGGCTGCAGAATTTGAACCACTGCATGTATTCCACCTCTTCCCACCCGTGAAAGAGCGAGGTCCCAGGGTCCTGTAGTTCACTCTGGACAGTGGGGACAAGGAGCTGCCTTCTGGGAGTGTCTGTGCTCTCCCACAGCCTTGACACCACCAGTGATGCACACACCAAACAAATCAATGGGGCTGTGGGCCATGCAGGCCAGTAGACGGGGAGGGAGGGCAGATGGCAAGGCTAGACCCGCCAGCGGGGAGCACTCACCGGGCCCCGGAGGTCGATGAGCTCCTGCCTCATCTGGGACACCAGAGCTTCCTTGGCCACCAAGGCCCTGTGCAGGCGCTCGTTGAACTCGATCAGCTCTCCATGCATCTCTGCCACCTGAAAAAGACAAGCACAACACCTTAGCACCCAGAGGCATACCTTCCCCCATGGCCTGTTCCCGCTCCTATGTCCTTATTCCTGCTGTGGTTCAGCAGGGCTGGGGCTAGAGGCGCAGCTTACCTATGAGATATGCGAATCCACTCAACAGTAGAATACGGTTTGATTTGCTTGATTTTAACACTTTGGAGGTGCCAGGCCACAGTTCATGGTCAAAATCTGGCTGTATCTAACCATATCTAGACCTTGGAACACAGGCTCGATTTTTCTAGAAAGGTGTTTTCTCCGTAAGCTGTGCCATGTGTGTCCAGAATGTCCCTACTAACAGTACAATAAGAGTGACTGCAACCGTTCTGAAAACTAGGAACGCAGAGCCAGAGTCTTCTCTAGGGTGGTGCCAACTATGGTGACGGACACAACAGCCAGTGCACAACTATATCCCAGTCGCTGCCAATTGCATGTCAGGATAACCCCGCCACATGTGCCTCCTGGCTGCACCACAGGTGCTCTGGGAGGCAGAGACTGCTACTCCCACATCACAGAAAGAAAAGTTGCATATCAGGAGTCTAAGCTGCTTGCTCAAGGTCATGCCGTTGGCAAAGGGCAGACCAGAGCCCTGGCTGTGGGCTATGATCCTGCCATTGCATGGTGCCCAGATGCACCCTTCAGGCCCGCGGTTAGCAGGGGAACTTCTCCAAACTGAATCAGCCAATCCAATTTATGTGGGCTGACACCAAATAAATGAAAATGGAGGTGGCTATATGGTAGGCTATATCAATGTACAGCCACTCAACTACAGTTTCTTTAAACATTGTAGAGAAACGTGAGGTGTCATTCTACTGTGCTGTCACAGAACCCAGCAAGAAGACTCCCACAAGCACCTTCCAGGGAAGTTGTGGAACGGGAGGTGGAGCAGACCTCACTCAGCCTGGCCCCTGCCCTGCCCAAGAGCTCAGCTCCCTGGACAGAGACCTGAGCACCGACTGAGGAGTGCTCACCCACAGGGTTGCTGGGCCTCTTGGGGTAGGTTATGGGAGATACAAACCCACTGTGGGAATGAGGAAGGGAGCAGCTCTGTGGGGGACAGTCGGGGCCACTAAGTCGGGTCTCCCCTGGAGCAACAGAGGGAGGCCTCCCTTCTGCTTCTCCCTCACACTAAGGGCAAAAGGCACAGAGGGAAAGAGGGGCACCGGGGTCTGCCTCAGGGCGTTTCCCTCCCATTCTCTACTTTTCCTTCCTTTGGTTTCTCAGCCATGAGCACTCTCTCTTGTTTATCCCAATGAAACTCTAAAGAATTAAACTCCTTAAGAGAGTCAGACGTTCCTCACCTGAAACAAAAGAGCCATTGCGCCATCAGCACAAAATGTATCCAACTCCTGTCCCTGGGACACTTATGTCAACTCCAACGCACTCCCTTGTTCCACGGTGTCCCCCCCAAACTATGTGCAACACTAAGTGAAAATTGCCCAGAGATAGTGCAAGAAGCGTGCGATTAGCCACGGGAAACAACGTCACTGAGCCATTTCACCAGCTTTTTTCTTTGTAAAGACCAAAAATTAGTATTTCCCAGTTGCCTTACTCCTTTTGTGTAAGGAAAGCTTACGTCTATCCGATCCTCTTTCAGCCTTTAACAAGCAAATACAGCATCTCTAATAACATCTGAGTGAATCCTCGCTTAAGAATCACACAAACCCTCCATGAGCTTCCTCGGGGCTATGATCCACTTAGTACACAGCCACCAGGAGCATAAAAACACCTGTTAATGGGCCCCACAAAGTTCCAGTTTAAATAAATGTCACTGTCATTCCCAAAGCAAAGACAGTTTTGTAGTCTTGCCTCTGCATTGTTTGGCGGGGAACAGAGTGCTGCCGCAGCTGCTCATCAATGCACGAAACATCGAATGTTCCAGGTTCAGGTGCTGTTTGTCATGAGCTTTCAAAACCCAGGTTCCCTTTTGCAGCCAGAAGATGGACTGGACCACATTCAAACACCCATTTCACTGGGCAATGAGGGAGGGACCCAATGCACCGGAGAAGACATAACTTGATGAAATAATTTCATCATGAAGCTGTGGCATCAAGCCCACCTCCAAAACTGAGCTTCTCTACTGCGTGTTCCTGTAGTCAGTCACTGGAATAAACAGCCTTCCTCTTACATAAACCATGAAGCTCCCTGTTTCTCAAATAATCATCCCCAAACTCTAGCACAACTAGAAACAAATTCAAGACTAAGAGACGCCTCGGAGATCACAAGTACTTCCCAGTAGGCTGAAAAACCACTGCCACCTGAAATTTTCATCTAGCTTGCAGGGCACACACGGGTCTCCTGTGATCATCTTATTTGCAATGGCCAGAGAGAAATGCAGGAAATGGGTTACAGAGAGAATAGGTTGTTCCTATCCACTCTGCCCCAAGTAGCAGTGTTCTTCCAAAGTCACATCTCATATTGTCACCTTTTTTTCAATACCTTCAATGTTTTCCCCACCCTAAGGATGAAATCCTAACTCCTCTCTTCAATCCCACCTGTTGCTCTCAGTGTCTCCCTAATGTCACTCAGCCCTACGGGATGCGAATTCCATACTCACGCTAAGGTCCAGGAAGTCACCAGGTAGCAGAGGAAACTGTAGGTGCAAAGGCAGGTACCAGAGGCTGGCAGGAAGTTGAGAGGGGGGTAAGGTCAAGCTTTGGTGTGAGACAGGACTGGGCCCATTTGACTACTGACAATGTGCTTGGTGCAAGACAAGGAGCCCCCATAAGCCTGAAGCTCATCATCTACAAAATGGGGATCAAACTCCACTCTGGCCTCACTGGGCCACCATGCAGAGGAAACAAGAGTGCATTTCACAGGTGTGGCAGGGTGAATGCTGAGCACAGGAGCAGTTTTCCACAACGGGTACTGATGTCGGAGACATGGTAGAGGAGACCAAGAAGCAGGTCTCTAGAGATCACCTGGAAAAGGGCCCTCCCCAGAGATCGTGCCTCCCAACCAGGATGTACCACACTAGGGAGCTGGGCGGCTGTGGGGAAACTCACTGTCCCAAAGCAAGAACGTCGCAGAGTTGCTAACCATCTGCCAGGCCGGGTTCTCAAGTGAACCACACAATTCACAACCTGTTACATTTGGTCAGACAAATCGCGATAGAGCCACTTGAGGGAAGAGGGGTGTCACAGAAGGGCTCTCCAAGAGACACTCAGGAGTCACCATCTAATGGGCTTCGTGTGCCACACAGCCTCCAGGGACAGACCCCTCCCTACATCCCCACCAGACACATGTTCTGGATCGTCAATGCTCAGAGCCAGTTTGAGGTTCATGTCTCTTTCTGTTCTTAGTGGTTTTGTTCCATGGCAATTACCCTGAAAATATTTAGGAAGGAAGTGCCATTTATCAACACCAATGACAGTGACAAATCAAAATCCAAAGCCAGGTGGAGAGACAATGAACATGGCTGACAGCTCCCAGCACCCAGAATGAGCCAAAGGGTGAGGCATGGAGACCCGGTTCTCAGAAAGGCCCAAGGGGAACTGGAGGCTAGAGGAAGATGTGGCCCTCAGCTGTGCCAGGAAGGTACACAACCGATCAGGTGACAAGGTGCCAGGCTATGAGTCGCCCTTTGGATTTCATCCTCTGGCTAGAGAGAAGAAGGTAGAGATATGCAAGGAGTTTGAGTACCAAGGCTGCTCAATATCTATCAATGTTTGGAAGTCTCCGTCTTTGGCTTAGCAAATCCCTGCTGCACGGTCACCTGTCTTCTTGCACATGCACTCAAAGTACAAATTCAACTGCCAATGGCTAGAACTTGCCTAAATGCTCACAGGGGACTGGTTAACTATCCCAGGGTTCCCTACATTCCTACTGACTGCCCCTTTGGCAGACAGCACTAATCCATCACAATATTCCTTTAGAGGATCCCCAGGCAGCCGTGACCAATCAGTCAGGGGCTTGGCCTAGCACATGACATCTATTTAGTAGCCCTAGCCTAGAAGACGGAGGACAGTGTCTTCCAGAAGGTGACATTTAAGTTGAGACTTGGAAGATGATGCCTTGGGAGGTTTAGGGGAATGAGAAATCTCTTCCAGCTGGAGTATCAGGGAAGATGATCTCCAAAAATAATGTGGTTGAAAAAGCTTTAAATCTGTGAAAATCCCAGGGATTATCATAATTACCTGCCAAATCATGAAAGGATTATAAATTGTTTTTTTTAAGCCTCTGGTATTTCTTTTCATACTAGAATGTTCCATGCCATCACATCCAAGTAAATAATGCCTCACCCTCTTTGAGCTAAGAAATCAGATGTTTCTTGCTTGAGAACGAGACACCTCTCTATGTCCAAGTGTCCATAGAATCTGAGGCTCTTCTGGTCACATCCTCAAACTCTCCAAGAACATTTACTTGGATGGTTCAGAATCCATCTACCACCGAATGGAACCCTCCCTCCACTGTCTTCTGGCCCAGTTCACAGTGGCTGTGGGAGGCATCTGGAAACCCTCTATAACAACTCCCTGGCACTAGCCAACATCCACACTGCCCTAACACACTTGTGAGCACCAACTGCATACCAGCCCTCTGCAGGCTTTAGGAATCTCCACAGCCTCCCTGCAGGTGGTCACACCTTCCTCACAGGTGAGGCTGTCAAGGTTTTAAAGAGCTGAAGTGTCAGGGTCAGGAAGCGACAGAGTAGGTATGTGGACCTGTGCTCTTATGGCCCTACTCTCTGGGGTCTTTACCCAGACATCCTGGGTGGGTCAGAAAGCTGACCCCCTTCGTGGTCACAGAAGGTAAGTCTATCCCACCCAATAGAGGGGAGGGGCATGGTGTGGACCAGGGGCTCAGTCCCATCTGATCATGAGTCACCTAGAAGGTTTCTTTCTGAAAAATGAAGATTTCTGGGCCTCCCTTCATTGACAAAGGGGGAATCTAAGAAGTACTTTCAGAAGGCCCTAGTGACTGCAATGACCAATCGCTGGCAAAGACAAAGGGGCAGCAGTTCCCATACACAGCTTGGAACTGCAGCTGGGCCATCTTGTTATGGAAAACACAACTTTCCAGTCCACAATCTGTAAGACAAGATTTCACAAGCTCCTCCACAGGTCAGCTCTCAAACTCCAAATTCTCACATGAACAAAACCACAAGCCAGAGAAAAACTGCCTGGACCCTGACTTCTAGCAACAGCCGGCAGGAACTGTCACTGGGTGGTGTCACTGCTCTCAGCCAGTCTACACAAGCGAGCACCAGGCAAGGGGAGGCCATGGACCACTGTCACTGCACACAATGTGTGAGGTAAGACCAGGTGGAAAGTGAGTAGCACTTAGAGAGGTTTAAAGCAATCTCCTAATGCTAGGAATTCCTGGGATTTCATGGTTTTTCTAAGTTTTTAACAAAAGTATCAGTCTAATGAATTGGGATTTTAAAAGCAATTGGAAAGGCACTCATCACCATCCATACACTGTGTCTGAAGCCATGTCTTACATTGTTATGATGACAATGGCAAACAATATCAATGGGGGGAAAAAAACCAAACACAGCCTCTTTGATAGAATTTGTTAAGAAAGAAGAAAAAAACAGAACCAGTATCATCAATATCCACTGTTCTTTCAGATTTTTTTTTTTCTTGAACTGAAAATTGAGTCCAGGATGCCTTACCAGTGAGCTATGTTCCCATCCCTTTTTATTTTGAGATAGCATCTTACTAAGTTGCCAGGCTGGCCTTGAACTTGGGATCCTCCTCCTTCAGTGTGCCCTTCTGCCTTGACACATTTGTGAGCATCAGCTGAATAGGAATCCTTATGGCCTCCCAAGTAGCTGGCATTACAGATGACAGGCGTGCGCCACATAGCTGCCTAAATGTTACTTTCTTGTAGCATGTGACTTTGGTCTTTAAAACTAAGAAAAATGAGGAGTGTTTGCTGAAGTGACTGGTGTTCAGACCTAGCCCAGGACGTGGAGGCCTGTGAAGTCATCAAAAACCTATAGCTGTCATCAGTCTCTCTGACCGCAGAGCTGTGGGACCCTCTCAGAGATGCCTGACCACAATGACTTACCAGAGGAAGAAGGTAAGGATCGGGGGCTGAGTAGGAGCCCAGGGTCACAGAGTCCATGAGTGACAGTGAAAGAGGACCTCCAGCTATTATGGCCCCAAAGCCCATGCTCCTTCCATCACATGGCACTTCAGGTGACAAATGAGCCAGGAAGAGAAGTAATACACCTGCCTAGGAGTGGAGAATCCAGGATCAGGGAGGTGAGTGCCTATTTCCTGACCAGACCACAAGGCCCTCAACAGAGATCAGGGGGAATTGTTGAAACTGAGGTGTTCTCCCCGTGTAAGGGGTGATGGTGACATGAAGCGGCAGGGCAGAAAAGGGTAGGCCAAGGGAGCCTCCCCGCTGTACCAGGAACAGTCCACGTTCTCTCCTACACCTCCCCACCAGTTAAGAGCTGCTGCTGTCCCTAATTGAGTAGCTGAGGAAACTGAGGCACAGAAAAGGTAAACAACTTGCTCAAGGCCACACAGAAAGTAAGCAGCAGAACTGGGACACACTGCTGAGCCCATGCTTGTGACCACACTCCTCCATCCTGCCTGGACCTCACAGTGAAGGGCTGTCTTCAGCTCTCACTGCTCAGAGCCTCTGAAGTCAGTGTGGCTTGTCACAGGCCAGCTCACAGACTCCCCTGTTGGGGGGGGGAAGGAGCACACAGGTAGACAAGAACCTTAAAAGCAAGGGCTCCTGAGGAACTCGGGCCCAAAGGACACTATAGCAAGGATCCTGAGACACCCCCCGCCCCCGGAAGCCAGATGAGCCTTCTCCAAAGGGACTTTGCTTCATGTTGAGGTATTTTGGAAATTAGTTTCTAAATGAAAATCCCACATGAAGACAGTCCAGGGGGTTGTCAGATGTTACTTCTGGTTGTGCCACAAGGAGGATCCCTCTAAGGAAAGAGGACCCAGATGGGGGAGAGAAAAATGCAGGGCGTGAAGGTCAAGTGCACTCCTGTCTCTCCACTGCTGTGACCTTAAGTGAGCAGTTACACATCTGTGGTTCCTGGGATCTTATTTGTAAAATGAGAATGCTGTCTGTCACCTACTGGACAGGGCCATCGGGAGGTACACAGAAATCACAGTGTGGACCCCACGAGCCCGAAGGAACATAACTATGCCTCCTATGGCACAGGCTCCCGGCACAGGACAAGCCTGCAGGGGCAGACTCACCCCCACCTTCCAGAGGAGGAAAACCCTGGGGCCCAGAGGCCAAGCGAGTGTCCAGAGTCGGGGGTCTTTAGGAAGGGGCTTGGTCTGACTCCAGCGCACAGGGTCCTGCATCTGGTCCTTCCTTCTGGTCCACCTTTTGCCTCAACTCCGCTGTGAGCAGGGCTGACCCAGGGAAGGCACCCAGGAGCCTTCTCAACACCATGGTATAAAGCCACAGGGCAGGCTCGATGGGGACCCATGAAGTAGAGCCGCCCTCAAGGGCCACTAACACAGAGCCACCAAGGCAAGTGAGTCTTGTAAGTAACCCTGGTGGTAGCTTTGCATTTAAAAGAGTCCCCTAACTTTCTCAGTAACAAGGCCCTCTGTGCCCCAGAGAGCAAACAGCACTGGCTGGGATCAGCCCTGAACGGGGGACCCCAGCACCAGCTCCACTGGTAACGGGAGCCCAGAGAGACAGGTGCCCCATAACTGTCATAGCCTGCCTGAGCTGCTAAGCCCAAGTCCCCAATATCTGCCCTCCTTCCTCCTGTCACATGGCTATTCAGCAAACACTCGAGTGAGCTGTGGAGATGCAGAACAGCTGCTGTGAGTGGCCCAGATGACCCTATTTGCATAAACGAGCAAGGGCAGAGTAGATGGAAATGACAGTGTCACAGCAGCACCCAGCACCTTCTTGGTGGCTGTTAGATAAATGGTGAGGAAAAGGCAGACGCAGAACCACAGGCCTGGCTTTGTGCTGATGTGCCCTCGCCTCAGAGCAACGCAGAGGCCTCCACACAGCTGTGCGGGTTTAAAGCAGGTGCCGGCAACTCTCACCGAACTGCTGGCACAACCAGGAGAGGCCCGCGGCACAGCAGGCACCGTGCAAACTCCAGAGCTGGCGGCCGCCCCTTCCCAGACGCGATCATGGGCAACTCACTGTCGACCTCTTTGCATCTTGGTTCCTAGCCCACAAATGAGGTGAAGAACAATGAGAAACTCATGAGGCTTCTGTGAGGTTTAAATAGTCCATACAACAGAAGGCCTTAGCTTAGGCTTGGCATACACAAGGCACACCAGTAATGCTACCGGCTGGCACCACATTAAGCAAGCACCAGCAGAACAGGCAGTGCCCCTGGTCCTGTGGGAGCCACACCCCTCAGCTCCCTCAGACCTGGCCCCTCCTCCACCCGCTGCCAGACCATGGACTGCCCTCAGCCTGGACAATCAGCCAACCCCCGCTCCCCACCCATGCTCCAAGGGCCCCTCCTAAAACAGACATGCTCACTCATGGCCCTTCTCTGCTGCCCTTCAATGACAATGGCAGATTAGCTGATACCTGCAATTGCTTCAGAATAACGCCGGGGTGAGTAGGACTGGCCCTACCCTGACGAGCGCTGGCCGGGTGGGACTGTGCACTGGCCACAGAGCTACACTGTACTATCTTGTCTACATTCACATTTCTCCATATCCAAAGTTAAAACAAACAAACAAACAAAAAAAAAAAAAAAACCTTCAATGGCTTCCCACTAATTTCCTTGGGCTGGGAGAGAAGCAAGGAAGAGAGGATGGGGGAGGACAGATTTCAAGGGAAGGGCTGACGCCAACCAATGAGCACCTGCCCAAACCTGCCTCCCTCCCTCATGCTCATTACGGTTTGGATGTGACATGTCCCCCAAAAGCTCACGTGTGAGACAACACAAGAAGTTCAGAGGAGATGATTGGGTTGTGAGAGTCTTAACCCCCCAGTAGGGACTAACTGAGTGGGAACTGAAGTGGTGGGCGTGGCTGGAGGAGGTGGGCACTGGGGCGTGGCTTTGGGGTATATATTTATCTGTCAAGTGCAGCGACTCTCTGCTTCCTGATCACCATGTGAGCTGCTTCCCCTGCCACACCCTTCCACCATATTCTGCCTCACCTTGAGCCCCGAGGAATAGAGCCTATTCTCTGTGGACAGAGACCTCTGAAACCATAAGCCTCCAAATAAACTTTTCCTCCTCTATGATTGTCCTGGTCAGATCTTTCAGTCACAGTGGTTGAAAGGCTGACGACAACACCCCAACATCCCATCCTCTCTTCAGGCTTCACTACTCCTCAGTTCACCTCCTTCGATTCAGCCATCCCCCTCCTCCATGACGACTGCTCAGGAGCAGCAGCAACAGCTGCTGATTGGGAAGCACATTATATACACCAACACACCAGCCTCAATGTATAGCCTCTTTTGTGCAAGTGCCTGAGTGGCCATGGGGCCTGGGTTTGGCGAGTGGAACACCCCCAGGGCCACACCCCACTAAGCAGTAAACAATCTGCACTCCTCTAACTACACGGGGTGGCCTTACATGCTACACCAGTGTTGGTGCTGCTCCTGTTTACAGAGGAAGAGATGAGGACTGCAGGGCCTACAACAACTGTCCACGGTCACATGGGGATGACTGCAAGAGCCGATAGCAGGCCATGCTGTACTCGATTTGGCGCACCAGCAGGTGGGCCTCCTGCTGGCATGGAGCACAGGAGCCCACCTGGCTCCACGAGTCTGAGATGGCCACTGATGGCCCGAACACAGCGGAGGAGAAGGGGGCCAGGCTCCTCTCTGTTCACACAGCACATGTGACCTGGCGCCACACCACGGTTACAGTCACACCATCACAAGTTCAAAACACCGCATCCGCCGGGCCTGGAAAAGTGGGTCAGGAATGACTTTAAAAGGCTCTGCGGGCCTCCTCAACAGCACTGCAGCTGCAGCTTGCTCACAGAGGATGGCTATTGATTTCCTGAGATCCCAGGCTGGGCAGCAGCTCATGTGGCCCATCTCCCCCCAGGACAGAAAGCCTCTTCCAGGCCACCGGGCAGGCAGCAGAGCCGGAGGAGGAGGAAGGCACAGCTGGGCATCACCAGGAGCAAACACTCTCTGCTGGGCCCAGGGTCACACAGTGTTCCTGACCTGGCTCATCCACAGTCTCCAGCAACCCACCCAGGGCATGGCTCCTTCTCAGAAATCCACCTTCACCATCAGAGAATTCTCCCTCATTCGCTCCACAGACACATGTTGAGCAGCTATCAAAGGCCGGGCCATCTCAAACACAGTGATTCAAGCAGCAAACAAAAAATCAAGTCTCTGTCCTCATGGCATCCCCATCCCAGCTGTCACTGCTGTCTGACAGACGTGCAAACAGAGGTTTGCAGAAGCTGAGCTGCAGTCAGAGCGAACAACAGAGCCTGCTGTGGGGCTGGGCCCAGGGCCTCCCAGAGTCACCCTCCTGTCTCACAAGGCTCCCTCAGCCAGGCCCTGCGTGCCTTGGTGCTTGGATCTGAAGCCACTCATCCACTGGCTGTTCAGTCACATGCCTGCTTTGGTCAAAAACCACTTATGGGGCAACTGTGCGCCAGGGACGATCCTGGGTGTCAGTGTCCCAGGTCCCCACTCTACACTCAAGGAGTTCCCTGTCTTGTGAGGATACAGCGGATCAAGTTCCCATATAGTGTGACCAGTGATATAGCAAGAACCCTCAGGTCCCCAGGATCATGGAGGAGAGGTGTCACCCAACCTGGGGCCAGAGAAAGGATTGAGGACTTCACCCTAAACTGAGGCTTCAGTGTAGGACAAGGGCAGCCAGCACAGAACAGGTTCAAAGTCAGGCTGCTCCCCAGCCTGCCTCCCACCGGCTCTGTCTCCTCAACTGTAATAGCGCTCTGTCCTGCTGAGTGGGACATAAACTGGTAAGACCTGACTTGAGAGCAATCAGCCTGGCACAGAGCAGGGGCGCACCACAGGGCAGCTTATTATTATGCCAGAGAATTGGCTGCCAGACCCAGCAAGTTACATAACACTGGGCATCCAACGAGGGCTTCCCATCACTGAGGTTTCTCCAAAAAATATTTCACCATGAAGTGCAGGTTCTGCATTTATTTTGCAGGGTGGTGCAAAGCACAGACTTTCTATAAAGATGTAAATTCTGAAACTATGTGGCTCTTTATGATATTCTAATGTTTTCCAGAAATCGGGAGGTTGGCGAGCCTGTTTAATCATCTGCCTTTGGAAGGAATACGCAGAGCCCTCCTGAATATTTCAACCACAGCTCAATAAATTATGTCCAAGTTTCAAAGAAAGACAGTAAATGAAAAACATTAAATTTCATGAGCGTCAAAACTGTTTTTCTCCCTTGAGAGTCCCTTTGTCATACCAAACCAAGCTCACATAAGATAGAGCAGAGCCCCTTCAGGGGGCGGCTTTGCTCCTGCTGAGAAGGGGACATAGCCCTTTATTTGTACAAACAGGAATTTGTGCACAAAAAACACCTGCAGAGAGAGTGTGGGGCCCCTCACTGTGCTCACGCATACACCAGCAGAGTTGGGAAGTGGCTTGGAGGATGCACTTGGAGCTGGATGGGTCCCACTCTGCCAGTGACCTGTTGGTGACCTTGGGAGAGTCCTTCAACCTCTCCAGGCCTCAGTTTCAGCATCTGCAAAATGGCAGCCACAGAAACATTCACACTGTGTGGTTGTTAGGAGGATTAAGTGGGTCAATATTTAACTAGGGCTCAATAACATACTGCCATTTTGATTCTTAGACCTTTGACTGGTGCACACATGTGTGCAACCGTGAAACTTCCTTCAGCTCCACGGCCACCATAATGGAAAGAGAAGGTGGGATGGTTTTGAAAAACAACATGGGATTTAAAGCAGACACACAGGCCCGGAATCTGGGACCATGCTGGCTGCTGTCCCGTGGACAGGAGTGGATGCTATTCCTGTCCAGTTGTGAACACTGAAGCCTCTGCCTCACCACTAACAGGGAGCTTGTAGCCTGTTGTCCTGGGGGCCTGTGGCCACAGCGGACATTATACATGCTGAAGCACTGAGCAACGGGCCACTAGCAGCAGCAGGGGGGAAAGGTCAGTCACCCCCTTCTTCCTCAGGGGCAACAGGAACACAACCTTCCCTCAGGGTCAATGAACTCTGTCCATAACACTCAGTGAGGACAACCAACAGATGTCTGCAGGTCCTGGAGAGTCAGCTGGACCCAGGAGGAAGATGAAGTCCGCTTCCCAGAATCTGAAGGAGGAAAGGAGCTTGTGCTTCTACGACATCAAGCTGGGCATCAGGCCAAATGTCCTCACTTCCTGGCACAGCACCCCGAGTTGGAAGTGAGGTCACCAGCCCACAATGGCCCTTCCTCTAGGAGAACGACATGGAGACTGGCACCCACCACCCTTGAGCTTCCCATCCCCTGTGCAAAGTGGGACACAAAGGCTCCAGGAAGAAGTTACGTATGTCACTTCTGAGTCACAGCATAGGACACAGGGTATGCAACCCAGCTGCTGCCCCATGGGGTGAGAGGAGCCTTGTTCTCCAGATGGCATGGCTACAGGAGGGTGTCACCACATGGACCAGGGTGCTCCCAGCTTACAGCTGGACCCCACAGTGGACACACAATGCCCATGGGAAACATGTGCCTTTATTTTGTTAAAGAATGAGACAGGAGCTCTTGATCTGCAACAGAACCACCCTACCCTGACCAACACCAGCCTCTGCTCCATAGTCCTACATCTTCCTAGCTCTCTCACAACCAGCCTCTAAGTATGATGAATGGCACAGAGGCCACGGATGTCTGTCAAAGACTGCTTCACAGAAGCCACAGGAGAAACTGGACTCAAATCAAGTCAACACCACATCACTGTGGCCCAGAGTTCTGGAGGGAGAACCGCCCTATGCTGGGGTTCCTTATTCACCAAAGCGTGGCTCCATGGCCCAACATCAGGGTACATATAGGCTTGAGGATGCCATGGCCACGAAACTGGGATAGTGACACTTCTATCAAGGGAAAACAATAACAACCTGGTAAGACATCACCAAGATACCTGCGGGCCAGGCTGCACCAAAGGTTTCTGTACTAGGGGTGCTAACAGTTATCCTGTTGCTGAACTCACAGGGAGTTTTGCATGGGGTTGCCTATCTCTTGTTCAACCTAAGAACCAACTAAGATTACCCTCTCACTAGTCATATAATCTAATACTAATCTAACACCAACATACTACAACAATAAAATCCATAGATAGCGAAGTAGGTGAAATATCAGAGAATGAGTTTGGAATATACATACTAAAGTGATTTAGGAATTAAAGAATGACCTAAGTGAGCAGATATAGGCAAAAATCAAACACTCCAACAAAGAGATAAGTGAACAAATTCAGGTGATCATGATCACACCAACAAAGAGATAAGAGAGCAAATATAAGTTGTAAGAGATAACTTCAAGAAAGAGAGAGAGATACTGAAGAAAAAAAAGAAATCCTCAAAATGAAAAAAAAACAATAAGCCAATTATAAGAATCAATAGATAGCATCACTCACCCACAGACTAGATCACTTAGAAGACAGGACCTCAGACAATGAAGACAAAATATACAATCTTGAAAATAAAGTTGACCTCAGAGTGAAGATGGTAAGAAACCATGAACAGAACATCCAAGAATTATGGAATACCATCAAAAGACCAAATTTAAGATTTATTGGGATAGAGGAAGGTTCAGAGATTCAAACCAAAGGAATGCACAATCTCTTCAATGAAATAATATCAGAAAATTTCCCAAGCATGAAGAATGAATTAGAAAAATCAAATACAAGAGGTCTATAGGACACCAAATGTACAAAATTACAACAGATCTACACCAAGATACACTATAATGAAAATGCCTAGCATACAGAATAAGGATAGAATTTTAAAGACTGCAAGAGAGAAAAGTCAGATTACTGATAAGGGAAAAACCAATTTGGATCTCAGCTGATTTTCCAACCCAGACTTTCAAAGCCTGGAGATCCTGGAACAACATATAACAAGCTCTAAAAGAAAATGGATGCCAACCAAGAATTTTATATCCAGCAAAATTAAGCTTCAAATTTGACGATGAAATAAAACCTTCCACGATAAACAAAAATTAAAAGAATTTATAGCAGGAAAGCCTGCACTACAGAACATTCTTGGCAAGATACTCCACAAGGAGGAAACGAAAAACAATGAAATTCTGCAAAGGGAAGAACTACAATAAAGGAAAAGCCAACCAAAGGAGAAACCAAGTCAAGCTAAATATCAAAAATAAACAAAAATGACCAGTAATACAAATCATGTCTCAATAATAACCCTAAATGTTAATGACCTAAACTCACCAATCAAAAGACAGACTAGTAGATTGGATTAAAAAAAAAAAAAAGACCCAACAATATGCTGCCTTTAAGAGACTTTTTTCATAGGAAAAGATGCCCACAGACTGAAGGTGAAAGGTTGGGATAAAATATACATTCATATGGTCTACGTAAGCAACCAGGGGTTTCCATCTCTATATAAAATAGATTTCAAGCCAAAGTTAATCAAAAGGGATAAAGAGGGACATTTCACACTGCTTAAGGGAACCATACATCAACAAGACACACACACACACACACACCCCAAAATATCACACCGTATGCCTTAAATATATACAAGTTATATTTATCCATTATACCTTGATAAAGCTGAAAAATTTTTTAAAAATTTAAAAGATCTACATCTAACAACTTTGGTGCCAAGGTGACATGAAGGTGACATGGATGGGGCTTTTGGAGGGAGGACAAACCTAGTTTTGCATCTCAGCTCCATTGCCTCTACCTGGGCAAGTCTGAACAGGTGGCACCATTTCTACGTACTCGGTCCCTTGCATGTAAAAGGTCTACTCCTACCTGCTGTGTAGACAGTCAGGAAGATAAAACAGAGAAAAAAAGCCCTCAAGGGTCTGGCCAACGCTAGTCCTCCATCAACATTCACCTGCCCTCTGGGCTTCCTCTAGTGCCAGCCTTGGGGTGGTGATGTAGCTGGCAGCCCACTCAGGGACCCAGCCTGGATCCTGGCTGGCCAGCGTCAGCCACCCAACCACATAATAAACAAAAGATTAAAAAAAAAAGAAGAAGAAAAATTCTATGGGGACTAGGAGAAGCCACTAGAGTCCTGTCAGTCCCATGGAAGCAATTATACTGTACAGAGACACAAAGGCCAGGTGACACACAGATGCTTTGCCAGAAATACATGGGTCTTAATGTCCTGGGAGTCTCTGTCCCCAGCACAAAGAAGTTCAGAAGTTGACAATTTGACACTTTTCAAAGGAGGTCTGCTTCAATAACAAAAAAAGGACATGGTTTTCTTACACCTCTAATTTCCATCTCTAAAATGAGAAAGCAAATGATTCATCGCTTGCCATTCCTTCAGCACATGCAAAGCAGCGTAAACGTCAACACCAAGCACAAGCCCCAGACAAAGAGGAAGAGGAAACACTGTGTCCCAACTACTTTTCTCTGAAAGGAAAAAAAAAAAATGAGGTATTAGTGTCACAATAGCACAAAGAGCTGCTGGTAAAATGTGCCAAGGGGCCCAGGCCAACCCGAACACCGCCATGACAGACACAAGGGCAGTACCAACAGCTTCATGTCACCTGCTACAAGGTTGTTGCCTTTTAAAAATTCCTTCCAAGAGTGCTCCGCAGTCAGGTTTATCTCTGGCTCCCAAGCTATCGCAGAGGCTGAGCAGAGACTCTTTTCCATACCTTGGCTTTACCCATGAAACAATAAATTCCAAACCAAGACTTTCTTCCTAAAAGCTGAAACGCCTGGAATATGAAAGAGTTTCTGCCTTCTGTTAGGTACTCCAAGAACCAGCACTACCTCTGGGTTTGTAACAATGCCTAACTTAATTTTATTCAAAAATGTAAATATTATATTTTTCTGCATCCCCAAAGGCCAACTGCTCTTTTGATTTGACAAAGGTTTATTAAAGACAAAGAGCCAAGCCACTGTTGCACATTCAGATACAGACAGGCCACCTTCATGGTTGTGGTTGGACTGTGGGCACCAAGGGAGGGCGAGGGAAGTGGTGGGGAGAGTCCAGTGGCCTGGGTTCCAACCCTGATCCTCCAGCTCTGAGTTGAAGACCTTGAGCATGCAGTCATCCTGGCAGGGCCTCAGCAGCTCATTAGTAAATCAGGGATGGTTGGGGTGCACAGCTCATGGCAGGGGAGGCCCTAACGCTGTCTAGCATATAAATGGGGTACAAGAGCATTAGCTGCCCTCATCCCCCATAATCACTGATCAGAGCCTTTTTTGATGGACGACTTCTTACACTCCATGCACCAACTATTTCAGGCAAAATTAGAAATTCTTCTCCCCGTCTAAAAGACCTCCCACCCCCGTCTCCCCAGAGTGCAAGGCCCTCAAAGATATGTAACCCAGCCTCTATGACAACGGCAAATGATGACCAGCCTCCCTGGAAACTCCAGAGAGGCAGAGACTCCCAGGACACCACTTCCAGAAGTACTCTTGAATGTCCCACTCACCCATCACCTGCTGCAAGTCATTTCCCACAGGAAAAGTAGTGAAGTGACAATCAACCCCCCATTGTATACACCTTGGTAAAGTCCATTTTGAACAATGCTCAACGGATGACATCTCCACGTGTTTGCCTGTGAAATCAGATCTGAGGGGCTGCAGTTTTAAAATTACAGGATGAGGTGCTGGTGACATAAAGCAGAGGGGCCAATGCAAATGCCTACAGAGCCCCGGCAGGTCAGAGAAGGGAAGAGGAAGGCCAGGAGGGAAGGCAGGGTGTGGCGAGGACCAGCCTGTGGGCAGCCACTCGCCAGCCCAGGTGAACACAGACCTAACAACAGGATCCAACAGCGGACATTCCCATTTAAAAAAAAATTAGAAATTATGAATTTTATCAAAAATACCCTGATGGTTCAACTTGTCAATGAAAATATTAAGAACATTAAACTGGGCATGGTGGTACATGCCGGTAATCCCAGTGACTTGGGAGGCCAAGACAGGAGGATTGACACTTTGAGACCAGCCTCAGCAACTTAGCAAGACCCTGTCTCAAACTACATTAGCCAAATGAAGTAGCTCTGAGGGCTAGATGTGGCCCAGTTTACCAGATTCCCCTCTGATTTAAAGGAGTCTCACAAAAAAAAAAAAAATTTGTCTCTGAGAGGAAAAATGCTTTGAAATCAGAATAGGGACCCCTTTATCTGTCTGCTTTACAAATCCAAGAAGAGACAACCCTTGCGAAATGCTCCATACAGTGTCTCGTCACATTCAGACACGGCCCTAAAGTGGCCCCGTCTACCCAGGAAGCCAGTGCTTCACACAGACAGGGCCCCAGCCCCACGGCCCCCGTTTGCCTTCAGAAGACCATGAGGCTGCCCCAGCTGGATGAGCTCATCCAGGTGCCCTGTGCCATCCAGGCTTCCATCATCCACTGCACCCAAATCAACATCCATCCTTCCACTGCCCGTCTTCCACCCAGAACTCCACAGCCCAACCTGGGTGGCTATAGAAATGACAGCCTTTTAAGTGTGATTCCTCCTCGTTTCCTCTGAGCTAGAAAGGCAAAGCCATCTTGTCCCTTCCTTACAGATGTACAAAAATTAGACCATCCCAAAACTTAATAGACCCATCAGCTACAAAAGGAAACAGCCAATGTTCCCATGAGGTGGCATCGGTGCCACTAGGTGGCACAGAGAACAAGGGACCTAGAAATGCTGGGTGTCCAATTTGGCAACTGCACTTGCCATTCTCAATCAAGTCTCTGCAAACAACTGGAAAGGGCATGGCTCAACCCCTTCCCCAGTCACTCCACATTACAGAAGTACACCCCCAACCCCTGTGCCGGACTTAGGCTATATAGGAGAGACTCAAACAATGGCCCAGGCCAGACCTTATCACCTGGTTGGAGAGAGCCTCATCAGACAACAGGCACCATGAAAAGACTGGAGAAGAGGGAGCCTTGTTCAGTCACTAGACCTACCTCACAGACACCTGACGACAAGCTGGCAGACGAATGAGCAAAGGGACACTGAATCCAACACATCCATATCTGGTCAATGATCACATTATTCAATCAAATCATTGATCAGATTATTGAATCTCTGAGCCTCACGTTTCTCCTCTCTCAAATAGAGACACCACCACCCCCCGCACCATCTCAACATTGCTATAAAACTGAACCCACACCAGCCCTGAGCCCATGCACCTCATGTGCTGAAGCCTTGCCTCCCTTCTCCAAGCCCTGCCTCTGAACCACCACCAGCAGAACTTGCATGACACACACCCACCATGTGGGCAAGGCAGACCATGAGGGTCTCGAGGTGACCCAGCAGAGGAGCTAAGTTGGAAGTGAGTCTTGAAGGGTTGGAACAGATGGAGTTGTGGGGAAGGATGGTCATGGAAGCCAGGAGGAAGAGCAGCAGATAGGATCCTGAGGGGCCAACCAGGTGACCAGTCTCCAGAACAATAAAGGCTGGGGACAGAGAAGCAACAGAGATCAGGCTTGGAAGGTGACAGACAAGGCCTCCACCCTGAGGATGACCAGGAGCTGGGACACAGGTGAACCTGGCAGGTGGGCCTCAAGATGGGGTTCTGCTGGAGCATCTGCCGAAGGACCCTGGGGAGCCCGACACCATCCCACCACACACTGGGTCCTTCTCAAACTTTTCTTCATGGTCTTAAACACAATCGAGACAGAGGAAGATTTAGAAGCATCACTTTAACAAGCAAAAGGACACACAGCAAAGAGAGTAATACATTTTAAAAAACATTGTCAATAAGCTGCTTTAACAAGACACAACTACTAAATGGCAACCCCAGCTAGATGCATATGTCAACTTGCTCAGAATCCATGCAACATGGGAGAGCTTCATGCAGAGGGAAGCCAGAGGCAACCGATGGCAGTAAAGGAATCAGGCACATGCAGGCCGCACACGGGGATGTGTGCCCACACCCCACACCCACACAGCCCTGGTTCTGGGGCACACTGAAAGCTCACCTTCTCTCTCCGTCAACTTTCCACTGAGTACAACAGTAGGGATGTTAACAGCAGCAACAAAAGTAACTACAGTAGTCCCCCTCTATGGGTGAGGGGCGGTACCCTGAGACATTCCAGCAGTGACTGAAACCAGGGATGGTACTCAAAGCTATATATAATATATTCTCCCTATAAATACATAACTACGATACAGTTTAATTTACATATAGGCAGATTAACAATAAAACAATGACAAGATGCTTTAATAGAAGTTATTTAAAACTTCAAATTGTTATTCGGGAATTTTCCATTAATACTTGTAAACCATGGTGACTGTAGGAAACAAGTCATGGAAAAGAAAACCATGGAGAGAGGACCCCTGTATGGAATTTTTATTCAGTTCAATTTTAAGACAGGGTCCTGCTATGTTGCCCATGCTGGCCTCCAACACTTGGGCTCAAATGATCCTCCTGCCTCCAACACTTGGGCTCAAATGATCCTCCTGCCTCAGCCTTCCAAGAACCTAGAACTCTAGGCACACATCACCATAACCAGATTTTTTGGAACAAGATAGGGTACAAATAACTAAAAAGTAAACAGTCTGGGGCAGCCTCTGCATCCATTTTTGGCAGAGAGCTAGGCTGGGATAAGGCCTGGTCAAGGGACCCACTGGAAGGCAGAGAAGGCACCAGCTTTCCCCTGTCCTATAATCTTAGGTCTCTGCACATGAGGTTCTGGGAACAAAACTAAGCTGTCAAGTCCCGCAGCCTGGAGATTTGGGCTAGAGCGGCTAAGAGCAGACACGCTTTGTGGAAACGGGCCAGGTAAGTCTGGGACCCTGGGCATCTGAGCCTCGCCCCTGCCAAGCTCACACAGCCCAGGATTTGGGGCGGTGCTGCCGGGTGAAGCCACTACCCCTGCCAAACACAGAGCAGGCCTTGATGCAGGAAGGACCTGCGGTTGGCTTTGCAAGCCCAGAGAAGATTAGGAAATTAATTGTTGCCAGTACAGAGAGAACAGTGAAGAAGCCTTCATTGCACCCAAGAGGACAGGTATGAACAGACCAGACGTTACCCACCAGAGTCTCTGCTCAGGAATCAAGTGCAGGGAGGGCAAGCTTCTCCACATGAACAGGAAGCTATCCTGTAACTCATCCTGCCAGCTGGACCACACTGATAACATCCACATCTAAAACCATTTCAGGTGACTCAGAGAGCCAGCATGCCACCAGCATCCCTGGAACTTGCCAGTGCACCCCCGAGACACTGGGACTGTCCTTGGACTGCTCTTGGACCAGTGCTCTGGGATCTGATTGCCTGGCTCTGGCACTTGCCAAGATGCCACATTAGGCTATTATTTAAATCCTCCACGATTCAGTTTCCATTCTGTAAAATGGTGACGAGTGTCCACCTGTCTTCCAGAGCTGTCAGAAAGATTAAATGGTTCATGCATGCAGAGCCTGGCTCATAGACGCACTGTGGGAGTTTTAACTCTTACTACATATAAGCTTCAAGTGCATTTCAGAGGTGAGGCAGTTGAGGCTCAGAGAGGTTAAGTTACTTAGTTGAGGACCCAAATGGGACAGCATTTCCTGAGTGCCACTCTGCGCCAGGTACCAGGCCAACTCATTTCATTACTTTACTCCTGCAAAGTCTCCTGCAACAACAGGAAAGTTTAAGCCATCACTAAACTCTGGAGCATTGCCCAACAATGGGTCTTCTGTTGTTCCCACAATCACACTGGGAAACCAAGGCTCAGAGAAATTAAGGAGCATGCCCCAAACACAGGGAACCTGATGCCACAGCCTGAGCTCCAGCACCTACTCAGGACACAGGCTGCTTCAGATGCTTTTTGGAATAAGACAGCTGTGAACATATTTTGGGGTGGGGGTGGGGGAGTGGACGGACAAAGGATTGAACCCAGAGGTACTTGGCCACTGAGCCACATCCCCAGCCCTATTTTGTATTTTAGAGACAGGGTCTCCCCGAGTTGCTTAGCACCTCACTATTGAAGGCTGGCTTTGAACTCATGATCCTCCTACCTCATTCTCCTGAGCCTCTGGGATTATAGGCGTGTGCGAGAGCACCTGTTTTTAAACACATTTTTTTTTTTTTTTGAGAGAGACTGAATAGACATTTTTCTTCAGTGATCAATATTCCCATGTTTAGATATAATCTTTGCATTATTGTGCGTTTCTGGTGCCTTCAGCATATGAGACAGCAAAATGCATTTTGATTCACTGTACACAGCTGCAGCATACCTTTTCATTTCTCTGGGTGTACATAATGCGTCGCACCATATGTACAGTCACCCATGCATCTAGGTGATGATGTCCATCTTATTCCACCATCTTTCCTGCCGACCTGCTGACCTATACCCATGTAAACACATCATAATCCCTTCAGAAAACTGCCCTTCTGTCAAGAAGCAAGAACAATGTGCTGTTCAGGCACATGTCCAAAAAATGCCAGTGAAGTCAACTGGCAGCGCCTGAAAGGCGAAGGACCAGTTCGCATGTATGCAGCACCTCTCCTCCATTCTCGCATGGTTTAGAGCGGGAGGGCTAACTGCCCATGACCATGGGCTAGAGAAAGCCAACTACATACAAGATGTGTGTGCTCAGCATTTGGCATCTGGCAGTGCTGAATAGCACACAGCTCCTGTTTGCTGCAGAGGGCTATACAGGGCACGAGTCACTTCAGATGTTTATGCCACTGAAAGATGCAATTGCAAAAGCCATCAGGCAGGCCAGGTCCAAGGTGGGGTCCAGACTACTTCACCAGACAGTGCTGTGCAATCCCAGGGTGCATTTGCCAGACACTCTCCAGAGGCCTGGGGCAGCACACTACAGGCAGCTAGAGCTCCCCATGGAGGGAGAGCTGAAGGGGGTGCAGGCTGCTCCTGGTCATCCAGCATCCCCTCCCCATCTACCCACACGAGCACAGGGATTTTGTTTGGGAACCATGAGGCACCTCGCCCCAATGTGCATGGCATCAGGGACTGGCATAGGTGCCAGGGCCTGGCCAGGCCAGCTGGCGCTCCTCCAGCTCAAGGACACATACTCAGCTCAATAGAGCACTGAGACTCTGCTGTAGTTTGTCCCCAATGGCTCATGTGGTGGAAGCTGGGTCCCCAGGGTGGTGGTGTTGGGAGATGGTGGGAACCTTTAAGAGGTGAGACTTGGTGGAAGGTCCTGGTCACAGAGGGAGCTCCCTAAGGAGGGACCAAGGCAGCTCTCACGAGCGTGGACTGTTCTGAGAGCTCAACCCCTCATCACTCTGGAAGCTGTTTTGTGATGTGATCTCTCATCGCACATGCCACCCACCATGAGGTGACAGACTCTTACCAGCATCTGCCTTCAAATCCATGAGCTGAAATAAACCTCTTCTTTACTAAAGCTAGCCTGCCTCGGGCAACCACACACCTGAATGCAGACTCCGTACCGGGTCTTTGGCTGGGGACACTAAGCTGCTAGGATGGAGACACGGGCTGCCGGTGGTCTTTGCTCCCACAGGGGAGAAGCCCACCAAGGACGAAGTCAAGGCTGGAGCACTGAACCTAGAGAACCAGGGCACTGGCACCCTAGTACTGCGCCACTTAGAATCCTGGGCTGTAACCCAAGCCACCACTCTTAGAAGTATGTCATGGAGCCACTCAACTACCTCTCTGCTTGAATCACTCTAAGAAGAGCTTCTGGCAACAACAATGTCAACAACAACAAAGTAAAGCAGGGACAGAGACGAGAACGCACGAATCGGCAGAGCTGTGGCAGAAAGTTACTCAGGCTTGGGGGCGCCCGGAGAAGGGTTGGCCACTCTTCTTCAGGAAAGGCTTGGACAGGGTGACACTGAGGGGATGGTCAGCCCAACACACTGGTGCTCTAAGGACACATGGTCAGGAGTCTGGTCACATCCTAGGAGGTCTCCCATCAGCAGCCTTGCCTCCGCTGAGGGTCAAGTGCTCGGCAGGGCAGGACAGGGCAGGGCACATCCTGTGCTCCTGCTTCCTGAGAGTCCGTGAGTGGTGGTATGGAAATCCTGCCATTGGGGAGGTGGGAAGACGAGGGCTTGCTACTTCGTCTGCAGAAGAACTTCTTTTACAGTGGGCAGAGATAACCGGAAACAGGGTTGAGTTACTCTTAGAGTGAGCTGCTTTAATAAACGATCTGTATCTGAAAGACTGGGGGATCCTCACAAGCCAGAATCATCTCTGGCTGAGGGTGCTACTAATGGCAATAGTCAAGTGGCAAAAACAGCAGTTATCATCACAGGACAGCTAATGCTCATGGAGGTGTGCTCTGGGGGAGGAGGCACCATGCCAAATACTATCTGCAGAGTTTCAATAAATCTTCCCAACACCATAAGGTAGGTACATGTGCCTTCATTCTACAGCTGAGTAAGCTGATGCTCAGGAAAGTGATGACTGGCCCACAGCCATACCACTGGAAGACACTGAGCAAGATCAGAGAACTCACAAGAGTCTTTGAGGGCACCTGTGCCACCAGGTGACACTGTCTGAATGTGGTCCTTGAGCAGGGCTGACCTCATCAGGAAGACTGGAAATCAACAGGACTGTGCCAGGACCAGGCTGGCAGCTTTGAGAGCACTGTGACCCAGCATGAAGGAGGGCATGCAGACCCAATTCAAAACAGTCCGCTCACCAGAGTGGCTCAGCAGCTGGCCCAACTTAGGACCCTTCCTGGCAGGCTTCCCTGAGTGCCTCAACAGCCCCACATTCTCTGATTTCCGTACTCCCCCACACACACTGTCCATATGCCTAATATTCCTTCTGATGTATGCCAAGTCATGCCCCCATAATCCATATACTGAAGTCCAACCTCCTAGTACCTCAGAATGTGACTGTTCTTGCAGACGGGGTCTTTAAGGAGGTAATTAAGGTTAAATAAGGCCATGAGGGTGGCCCCAATCCAATAAAACTAATGTCCTTATATGAGATCAGGACACAGGCACTGAACAAAGTCCACCTGGGGGTGACAGCCAATTATGACCACAGGGCCCTGGAAGGAACCGATCCACCAACACCTCGAACTCAGCCTACTACTCTACAGGACGTGGGAAAACACTTCTCTGTGTGTCACTGGTCTGTGATGCATTGTCACCATGACCCTAGACTAATTCATCGTCCAAACTGCTCAACCCGGAGGGACTTGCCTCTGGCTGCAAAGGCTGAAAGCCACTTGTGAGACTGAACAACCACCCATGGCCTGTGAAGGACTCTTTATGGGGGTTCTCATCTCATCCAAGAGACAAGAGACTTGGACTCCTGAGCCAGAGGGACTGTTTTCTGGACCTGCTTGGCGGAAGGAGAGGCAGGCAGGCAGTCAGGACATAGGGGACCCAAGGCACCCAGAGTTCCAGAAGCCTAAGAAGAAGACTTAAGTGTTTCTCTCCATCTCCAGCAGTCACCCCTCATCCCCAGTCGAGTGTTTCCAAACGGTGTTTGACCTTGGCCCACAGTAGCAAACACTTCCAAACAAACAGGGCTGCCTCCACCTTACGCCTCACACTGGGCACCACTGCCCGAACCAACCTGCACACCACCTCAGCTGCATGCCGCCTTCACCCACCACGACACAACTGGGTGTTGTAATTACACCCATTTTGCTCCAGGGACACTACAGCACAGGTCAGCTCAGGAATGCAGACCTGAGAGTGGCTGAGATTTGAACCCGGCCACCTGAGCACAGACTGAATATGTATGTGTTGGTACCCTTTGCCCTTGGACCACATCCAGCCCTGCTGCTTGGTTTGGGGTTTTTTTTTGTAAATAAAGTTTTATTGGAATACACTCCCACCCATGGTTTAGCACCATCTATGACTGTCTGAGACAGTGGCAAAACAGAGCAGATGCTACAGAGCCCACGTTGCCCATAAAAAGGAACCTCTTTGTCCTGTGGCCCATAGGAAGGCTGCCCACCTCACCCTGTGCTCCCGCCCCCATATCATTCCCATCCAGTCCAACCCTCCCCGGGTTTCCCCTACCCTAACAGCCCCTCAAACCCAGACAGAAGGAAAAAAAAAAAAAAGACAAAAATTATGTTTGAATATAATCCCACTGATAAAGAGCAAATCTAATTCTCTGAATATTCTTTTGTTCTTGAAAATTGCCAAGATGTCAACCTCTCACAAGATAATAAATAAGAACCAGCAAAGTGCTTCCCAAATATTTAATTAATGTATTTTATCTGCTTCACCACCTGGGAACAATGGGCCACAGGCTGGGAGATCAAGTCTAAACCTTCATGTTGAATTCTCGATTTTATACATTGCTTGTCACAACCTTAATATTACTTAAATGTAGTTTTTTTCCTGTTATTATTAATTAGGTTTTCCCTAACAGTCAGTATCACAATTAACCCTCAAAGAAGAGCTGCCAGAATGTATTTAACTAAATTTTGCAAAAGCAAACCTTTCCAAACCACCTCATGTTGGCTTTCCACTCCTTCCTCTGTGCCAAGTTTCTCTGTCAAATTACAATTTGTTATGATACCAGGCACATAAATACCTTCTGACATCCTAACAATGCTGCTCCTCTTAACGGTGCCCTTCGGTGGGTAAGGTGGAGTGATAGTCAAGATTTAGACATTTAGATGTTCATTCAGCCTCCCTTCCACAAGGCCGGGCCTGCAGAACCGCACAGGTGGGGTCAACTGCCCCTGCCAAAGGAGTCAGTTGAAATCAGGGGCAGATACATGCTGTGTGCGTCTTCCCCAGGGCAGTTGTTTCTCAATAGTGCTGTACTACACCTCCCATCATAGAGGATGGCAGAAAGGGCCAGGAGAAAAAAGGTACATCTGGTGTCCTGGTTAAAACTTTGTAGTGGTTGTTATTGCTCTTCGAATTTCCCTATCAGATGGAGATAGTGGGGTTTAAGAAGGGGATGTCTAGGAAGCTTGCATGGTTTCATTGATTTCCCAGAGAGGTGGATCCCAGGTCAGAAGCACCATTTGTTAGCTCTGAGCAGTATTCAAGGCACTGTTGATCACCAAAGGATGATGAGATGGACAAAGAGCCACGATGCAATATCAGGGTCAACAACATAGGATTGGAAGGAAAGCAGGATTCATGGACAGGTGGGCTGAGGCCAAGACCAGGAACAGGGTCTTCTTACCCAAGATGACTTAAAGATGACATTAGCCAGATGTCAACATTTAAACCAAGCACATCCCCGCAGTATGTGGATCAGCAGAGCAGAGGCAAAGGCCACCCTTTGTGGATGCTCCTTTCTTGCTCAGAGTCCTCCTGTGGCCTCTATCCCTCACCTAAGCCACCAGCCTGAACCACGCATTCATTCTGGTGCCACTGCCTTCCAGCATCCAGTGGCCAGTGGTGATGGGCCACTCAGTTTTCTGAGGCTAGAAGGAGGCTGTCCTTGATGTAAATGAGTGAGGCTCCCAAGGTCCACAGAGTGGCCCTCAAGGAGGCAAAGAGCAGCGCTGGTCTCATTTAGAGGGAAAAAAAAAAACGCTGGTGGTTCCACCATCTGGATCTCTGCAGACCAGTGTGATCTCAGGTGCCACAGATAAACCAAGGGTGCTTGCTAGACTCTATGCAGTCAGGTTGTTCAGAAAACACACTTAAAACCCATCTTCCAGAATTTTTCTTTAAAAGTTCCAGACAGCTCACATGACAACTCAAGCCAATAATAACAGAAGTTAGTGTGTATCGGCTACATGTTGTACAGGAAGATATTTGACAATATTCCTCCTTAATCCCCCCAAAACTCTAAAATAGGCCCATTTTGCAAAGGAAGAAGCTGAGACACAGAAAAGCAGGAAGACAGCACCACCCAAAGCCCCCTGCTTCTGACTTCAGTTCTCAATCACCACACCGCTGTCCTCCAGCATACGAGTCAGAGCCCAGGCTGATTTTCGGTGGTGCCTGGACCACAATAACCAACACTGATCCTGAGAGCAAAGCCTACCCCTACACAGAGAATTCTCAGTGTTGCTAGAGGTTAAAGAAGAATGTCGTGTGGTGCTTATCTGCCTTTGCCCTCTGACCTTTAACATGGGCGGGCAACAGTTTGTGTCTAGAAACTAGAAACTACTTTGTATTCGTCATATTTTTGCAGTTATTTTCCATGGATGACAAATGATACTGCTTTCCTTTATATGTAAATTTATTTTATATCAGAAAGGGGGGGTTTAAAGAAAATGAGCTCAGTAGTGGTGGGCAGACACAGCAAACATCCTGATAGTAGACCAGGAATGATTCAAGGCAGCAGTGACCAAATGCTGCGGGCATGCCATGACTCAGGTGAGGATGGTAGCACTGGCATGCAGGGTTCTAGAGGTGACCCACTGAGACACCCAGGAAACATCAGAACTCTGAGATTCATTCTTACTCATCAGCTGTATGTAAAGTAACAAAGAACCTCATTATGTAAATGTTCACACATATTTTGCAGAGTGACTTATAATAGTTTCTAACAGTTGGGAACGCCTGTGCTTTTATACAAGGCAGAGTCCCAAGACATCTGGAGTGAATACTGCCCTCTTGGTGGCCTCCCCAGCATCCCCTCACCAGGTCCTCCCTTGTGATGGTCCCTGATATCCACAGGGGACAACAAGTTCCCAGGGAAGAACACAGGACAGAGGTCAAGCCAGTCAGGGAATCCTCCCCCGCTGCCATAACAGGATGAATGGCCCCAGAGATACCACCCCAGATCCTCTGCTAATACCAGGACAAACACTCAGTGCTTGGAGTGCTTGCTCACGTGCAGGAGGCGCTGGGTTTAATCCCTAGCACCACCACAAATACAAATTCCAAGGCACCTCCCTGGCAAGGCTGTGACATCCCCAGCCCCTGTCCTCCCCATCCCATCAAGGATATCACAGCAGTGTCTGAGCTCCTTAGAGCCAATGCACAGCCTGTGTCTCCTCACAACAGATCTGCCACTCACAAACTCACTCCATCAGCCCAGGTGCTTCTGAAGGCTCCCTGGGGACCTGGCAAACCCCAGTGTCCCCAGGCTGACAAGGCCTGCCTGCTCACTCCCTCTTGCCAACCCTCATCTCAGCCCTGATGCCCATCTGCTCCCTAAAGCTGGTTCTCTAATCTCCCAGTGAGGACACAGCACACTCTCCCACCTCCCCAAGGCTCTAAACCATGGTCCACAGAAGAAAATGGACACTATCACAAGCTGCATGTGTCCTTGAAAGCGTGCCTGCCCTCATGACTGCAGGGGTGTGGTGTCAAGTCCCAACAACCAGTGTGAGCTCTGAGAAGTCTCTCTCCTCTCCCTGGCCAGGCTGGCCTGAGTTTGAGAAGTCATTCCTTCTCTGCACCGTGCACAAAGGCCAACTACGCGTCCCCAGTCCTGAGGGAGTACTAGGGGAAGACGGGACAGGGGCGGTCCTGCCATACCAGGCCACGGGGGCACCAATGGCAGGGGCAGGGGGGCAGTGTAGTGGAGGGTCAAGCCCAGGGGGTGGTACGCAGGTGACAGCTGAGACCTAAGGATAGAGTGGAGCAATCTGGCATGGCTACAGTAGCCTGGGCCTCCTAAGGGAGGTCGGACGTGGAGGCTGAAATACTTGGATGTGTTTTTGCTTGATTTGGACTCCTCAGTCCTAAAGTGGCAGTGGGTCACAGGGAAGGGCACAGACGTGTTGTTTTCTCACTTATGAGTGTGGATAGGCCGCAACAGCCCCACGCCTCCTGAGGTGACCCCAGAACCACAGGTCCCAGATCTGCCAAACTAACTGCTTTTTCATTTAAACAACTGGAACATGATTCTTAATAGGCCATGAGCAAGCACTCAACCACTGAGCTGTGCTCCCAGCCCTCAGAATCTGAGTTTGTTAGGGCCCCTGGTTCTGCCCAATGGAACAGTTTGCAAGAATGTGGAAAATCCAGGAGTAGCAGGGCTTTGCAGAAGGCTATGGTGGGTGGCAGGTCCTGGGCTATTTGTGTAGCAGGAATTTGAAAAGAAAAAAAAAAAAAAAACAGTCACTATCCTTTTGTCCTCAATTACAACTCTATTGTCATATCAGTCTATTTCTCTAGACTGAAGTCCTTGAAATGGGGTGTATAAGGAACGATCTTCTGCTTCCCTAGCACCTAACAGCACCTGGTATACAGCAGATGGTTCAGAACATTCTAGAAGGGAAGCATGAGAGAGAACTCACCATTCACATACACAGATGTTCCTCGACTTACAATGGGGTTTTGTTCTGAAAAGCCCATGAGTGCGGGAATTATCCAAGTCACAATGCATTAGCACACCCAACCCTCCAACATCATGGCTTAGCCATGCACTACCCACGGCATACCGCGGGTGGTCCTCTTATCTCCCAGTGAAGACACAGCATGCTCCCCAGGCCTGTGGAGGTTCCCCCATGCCACTCACAGGGCTGGCTGGGAGCTGCACTCACTGCCACTGCCGAGCCTCTCCAGAGAGGGTCACCTGGGAGAAGACCAAAACCTAAGCATGGCTTCTACTGAACGCTATCACTTTCCCACCATCTGAGTCAGAGACCATCTGTACATTTATTTAATCTTAGGATCTGCCAATGAGGATGCAAAAATAAACAGACGCAGTAACACATTCACTGTCCCCAGGCCTTGCCCTCCAGCTTCCAGAGCCCAAGGCCCAGAGGGAGCAGCAGCCACCAGCAGGAGCAGCCACCCTTGACTGCAGCCCAGGAGACGGTGTGCTGGTCCCTTCTCTGAGCACGTCCTGGGCTCCTGCTGAATGTGAAGGTACAAAGAGAACTTCTGAGGAACAAATCAACAGTGACTGGGTGCCTCTAACCCAGAGGGCAGGAAGCAAGCCGGGCAGGAAAAGTCAAAGCCAAATTTATTTACAAAAAGGTTACAATATGATGTTCTCCAGCTCCCGTGACGCTAGCCATGGTTCTATGATCTCCTTTCAACCTAAAAGCCAGAATGAGTCTTTGAAAGCTGCCCCTCCTCAAACCCTCCAGCAGCTTCCAACAGAGCAGGGACGGGGAGAGGGAGGAGGGAGGCCCCCCGCAGCAACAGAGAGAAAGACAACTATTTGAGTAAGAAAGGACCTTTCAAACATGACGCTCAGCTCATTTGGGTACAAGTCAGTGCAGTTCCGGGGAACCTGCTCCAAATCCTCCTGCTCCACTGGCTACAGCCAGACCCTCCAGCTTGCCAAGTGTGTTCCTACCCTGGCCTTCCACAGTCCCCACCTGGGTCTCTGTGCCAGGAGCATGGCTTCTCAGAGCACTCCCGCGCCCTCCAGCAGTCGCCAATCACGTGGCATGTTTTCTCCAGAGACTCGACTCCATCTGGACCCAGTCTGGCTGTGTACACAGCAGTGCCTTTGCTGACTGTCCGTCTCCCCACCACGGGGTCATGTGCACATGAGCAGAAGTCCCTTGCCCGGCTCAGCCCTTCCCTGGCGTCTGACCCAGAAGAGGCGCTAAAGTAACCCCTACTGATTTCCTGAATGTGGACAGTCTTCTAGAAGAGCACCCTGCAAACCATGAGCCAGGAAACCATGTCTACCCTGTTGTCCATTCTTTTAAAATCAAGTTTTACTGGAAGTGTATTAAGTCAACAGAGACTGGAAGACTTAAGAGAAACCCATCTGTCACAGCTCTGGAGGTTGCAAGTCCAAGATCAAGGCCATCAGAGTTCAACTGCCAAGGCCTCTCTGTCTTTTGCTGTGTCCTTGCATAGCCTTCTCCCTCCCTCTCTCTCTCTCTCTCTCTCACACACACACACACACACACACACACACACACACACGTCCCTGGTGTCTCTCACCAAGGCCACCCATCATAGTGGCTTAGAGACCCACACTGATGACATCTAACCCTAGTCACCTTCTCCAAGACCCTCTCTCTAAATACAGCCACACTGGGAATCAGAGCTTCAACACATGAAATACAGGGCAGGGAGGGGACACACAGTGTCCAGTCCATGGCAAAACATGGCCACACTCGCCTGTTCACACCATCTCTGGCCACCTTGGAGCTCTGAAAGCAGAGCCGAGGACCCAGCAAGAGGATGCACAGTGGGCTCTGGCCTTTCCACACATGGGGGCTGCTGACCCTGGCCTAAAGCAGGGCCCTCCTGTGTGGAGCACATCATGACCCCTACTTTCCCAGTGGCTCTCTGCTAGGAGACCCCCTGAAGCCAGGTCCCATGCACGGGGAGACCTTCATTTTGCTTCACAATCATCACTGGTCTCATCACCAACAAGATGCCAGCGGAGCCGCCCAAGATTCCCAAGCACAGAACCAGAAATCACAGAGCACAAGCCCCAAAGTCATGATTAAGACATACCCAGCAAAGCAAGGAACAGAACTGCCTGTCAAATGACAGTCCCAGAGCCATCCAGCAGGACATGTGGCTGGCTACACCACGTCTATTAATAACTCAGAAGCCACTCAGGGATTACTCAGAAGACAGAGGCGTTTGGTGCACGGGCCTCCTGGCATGAGGCAGAGTGACAGCGTGTGTGTCAGGCTTTATCCAACATCTACTGTGGACCAAGCCACAGGGTTGTTCCTCGCCTGTGACCTCTTCCTTTCTGCTCAACCCCAATTTCAATTAGAATCAAAGAATTTCAGATTCAAAAGCTCGCGGGGAAGAAGATGCTGAAGACCCTATTTTTATTTTTATAAATGAAGATTTCAATAGTGCTTCCCGCACACCAATGTGCTTCTAACCCCTTCACTGAATCCTCAAAACAAACTAATGAGGGAGGCTCCATGATGGCCCTCATCTCACAGAAGATGAGACCAGGGCACAGAGAGGCTAAGAACCTCAGCCAAGACCATACAGCTGGCAAGCCATGGAGCAGAGAGGCAGCCCTGGTCGTCTGGCTGCCATCTACTCCAGGCCCTCACCGCTGCATTTCTTCACTTTCAGATAAAAACTATAGGAAAGGTCAGTTGTGGTCCACACTTCCAGATATTTCTAGAATTATTAGAGCAATAATATTTAAACAAATAATTAGCTTAGAAACCAAAAAGCTAGGCCTGGGCCCGAGACCTCCACTTAACAGCCAGCTGGTCATCTTCAAGCCTCCGTCACATCGGCTGTAAAACAAGTACCTTGTACAGCATCAGAAGCCACTGTCACAGGGGCTCGACCAAAGTGGTTCCAATTTATTGAGCATTTATTATATGTGGAATCATTGCTTAAACCAATATCAAGAGGGCGATCACTCCCCATCAGGAGCTGGGCAAGGTGTGGTAGATACTGTGGAGAGCAGAACTCAACTGTCCCTGTCCTCATGGGCCTTTCAGTCAAGTAGTAAAGCACGTGTGAATCCAAAGCTTACACAGATAACCACAGAACCATCCAAGATATGGCCCAGGATGCAGTAACAGCTCAGACTAGAACAGCCCTATTTTAGTACTGGTGGGTCATGGAAGGGCCCTTTTCACCTGGCAAGAATCTACCAGGCCACGGTGGCAAGGGTTTCCCCAGAAACAAGAGCATGTACAAAGGCCCTGAGGTTAACCTACAGTGGGTCACCATGTTAGCTTAGTGAACCAGGAGATAGGTATGATATTCTATTTCACAGTGGTATCAACCAAGTTTCTGGGAGATTAAGAAATGTTTTCAGGATCTCAAAGCTCCTATCCAACAGTGCCAGTCCTTCCAGACTCCAAAGGCCATCCCATCTCCAGTGGGTCACATACCCTGTGTCTCTTTTAGAGCTGAACAAGTATTGGGCAGAGCTGGTTTCCTATGCTTTGAGTACCCACAGGAATGACGTGGAACCAACTTCAAAGTCCTCCACCTCTGAAAGTGGATGACCCAGCCAAAAAATCATTTTCTCCCACAACGTGGACATTCTCTGGCCACAAATGTTTTCAACAACAGGACCATTCAGAAGCCCTCCTGCTCAGTCCCCAAGCCAAGCAGAAACACCTGATATTCAGCAAAGAAGGGCCAGGAGGTGGCAAAATGAAGCATAAAACCTAAGCTGCAAACCAAACCTGCTCCCCTGCCTTGCACACGCCAGCCCTGCCCCTGGCTTCTGGGTCTTTCTTCCTGGCCAAAGCTGCCTCAATGGGATACCTCATTTTGATCTACATTTACACAAAAGCTCTTCGTGCGGAGGAACAAAGTTTTGTCAAAAATAAACCCCCATTTCCTGGGCTGTAAAGGGACAGCCTCTGCAATCTAGTCAAAGGCTTTTCAACGCAGCCTCCACTAAGCATCTACTCCATCCACCCTGGCCGAGCACCTGGAATTCAGAGACGATGAGACTTGAATAAATGGCAGCATGGTGAGTGCTGTGCTAGGAGAAGTCAAGAGGGGGATGGAGGGGGTATCCATTCCACAAGTACTGGTCAAGCACTGCAACAGAGCCTGCTAAAGATCCCAAGTAATAAAACCCACCAAGATGCAGCTGCAAACAGGGAGACCAGACAGAGGAGACACTTCCCAGCTTCCCTTGCAGCTCAGTGCACATGCGTAAGCTCTCCCCATGGGTTGGGAAAGGCAAATAATGTGGGCACTTTCTGGGTCACACTGGGTGCAGCCCAGTGGCCAAGCATTTGCCTGGCATGTGGGAAGGTGTGCATTCAAGCACTGGCATCACACAATGGTAATTATTAATTAAAATAAAGCAAGCCCAGCAATGCAGCTGCCCTCCAATCCTAGGTGAAGAGACAGCAGGGACCACAACAGTCCCCACCTCCCCAGAGCTCACCTTTCACCTGAGACAGATGACACCCAAGGAGTCAGGGATTTACACTGTGTTGTTCTGAAGGAAGCGAGGGCCGGAGATAAACCTGTGAAAGCATGAATGGTAGCAGTGCCCTTTCCAAGAGCTCAGACCTGAGGGCTCGGGAGCCAGGCCCTGAAGAACATTCCAGTACAGGCACTGCAAGCAACAGCCCTGAAGTCTTTCAGAATAAGTGAAAGGAGGTCACTGTGGTGACGACGGGGAGAATGAGACAGGAGAGGAGGCACCTGGCCCTGCCTGAGACCCACCAGGCAGGGTCTCCAGCAATGGGTGGTGGGAAGGCGTCTCAGGCAGGAAGAACTTCAGAAGCAAAGGCCTTCACGACTTTCCCTGGGCCTTCCATTCCTGCCCCCTCTGCCATGGAAGCCAGGGAAGGGAGGCCTTGACACATTCCAGCAATGAAAGGACTGGAAAAGATTCCAGAAAACCAGAAACAACTCCTCCTAGTCCCTACAGAGTGTCACCTGGTGGACCTAATGTTGTAACGACACAGCCCTGCCCCATGGGCTTGCTTGCCAACCACCAGCCCTGGCTATAACTTCCGTCTCAGAGGCATCCCAAGTCACTTTCTTTTTACTACAAGTTATAACTGGGTTGTACCCCACCAAGCCCTTCCCCTTACACACTGCCTTCTCTCCTTCCACAGCCAGAATCTAACAAAGAACACACTCACCTAGTGGCATGTGCTGCATGCTCCCTGTTTGGGTAGGAGGTGTCCCCTGGAAGCTCACATGTGAAGCAATGCAAGAAAGTTGAAGCAAAATGATTGGGTTATGAGAACCTTGACCTAATCAGTGTGTTAATTCCACTAGGGATTAACTGGATGGTAACTGTATGCGTGGGATGAGGCTAGAGCAGGTGGATTATGGTGGGGGGTTCCTTGGGGTATATATTTTGTCCTTGGCAAGAAGAGAACACTTTGCTTCCTCCTGTGATGTCCTGAGCTTTCCCAGAGCGCTAGAGCAGGCCGTCTATGGACTGAGACCTCTGAAACCAGGAGCCCAAATGTTTCCTCCTCTAAAATTGTCCTTGTCTGGTCTTTTGGTCATGGCGGCGGGGGGGGGGGGGGGGAGCTGACCACAACACAATTCTTCTCTGACCCAAGGGAGCTGAGTGAATCCCCCGTAGGGGGTGCTGTTCCTAAGCCGCTAGGATGCCCTGGCCGGCCAGCCTTGCTTTGTCTTCTTGAAACAGCTTTACTAGTGTGTAACTGACACAGGCAAAGTGATCCGTGTGTACATACGTTACATACTTCAACCTCCGCCACCACCAAAATGGTGAAGGTGTCCACCGCCAATCCCCCTTCCGTGCCCCATCACAGGCAACCAACAACAGGTTTTCTGACTTTACGTGGTTTGCATTTTCTAGAATTTTCTATAAATGGAATGCTACAGCATAGATTCTTTTGGGGCCTGGCATTTTCCCCCCCTCAATGCGACTATTCCGCAGTCTGTCCTGCTGCCATCTGTACCAATGGTCCTTGCTCCTCACTGCTGGCAGCATTCTACCACATGGACACACCACGGCGTTTCTCCAGGTGTGGGCTAATACAAACAAAGCTGCTCTGGACATCTGTGCACAAGTCTTTGTGTTTCTTCCTTTTCTGCATAAAAACCTAGGAGTGGAATACTAATCTTGCCTTTATTTGGTTCAACCCTTTTCCCAGTTCAAATACTGGGATCCGCGTTTAGATGAGTGTCTCCAAATGCTGTACATGTATGATCTCTGAGGTGTGGGGGTTCCGAGGTGACCATGGCAATTAGTGCATCAAGTGGTGTTTCTGCTTTCTGATGGCTCCCCGACTACTGTATATTCAGCTCAAGAAGAATGAAGGCAAACACAACGGGCCCCACACTGGGTCTTAAGCCGCATGAGTTGAAGGGGATGCACGTGGGCTTCAGGCCAAGGCCAGGAGGTGACCATAGGCACATGCGCTGGTCTCTGACCCCGCTGCCCTTTCTAAGGGAGAGATTTCCAACTCCTCCAAACCACTCAACACTGCCAACTAGAAAAGAACTGGCGTGAGTAAATGAAACTCACTGAACACATTCACCCCAAGAGTGAGAGTTGTAAAATGAGGGCAATGGAACCCACCTCGGGAACGGCTGCTTGAGTTCATTCACACACCACAGGCTTAGGAAAGACCCACCTGCACCAGGTACCAGGGTGGGCTCTGGGATACCCTGGTCAACACACTGCTCTCTACCCGCACCGAGCAGACAAGCGAATGAAGAAAGAGGGGGATAAACCAACCTCTGTGCTGGGTGCTGGGAAAGAAAAGCAGGAAGGGCCAAAAGCACAATGGGGGCAGGGCATTCTGGAGGGAAAAATCAGAGAAGGGCTCCTGAGAGGGTACATCCACGCACGGCCCGGGAACGCCCTTAGACACTGAGCCTGGCAGCACTGTTACACTGTCAGTTAGAAATGGAGGTACGGAAGGGGGACAGGTAGAGCTGAGTCAGGTCCTCATCTAGACATTATCACCCAAGCACCTTGAGGCACCATATGGAACTCTCAGCTGTAGGGATGAACACACATTGTCCATGCCAAAGGTCTTGTGTGCTGATTCTCAGAAGAAGTCCACCTCCTCCCTCCCCTCTCTTGGGGTACCAAAATTAAAACAAAACAAAACAGCGGGGAATCTTAGAGAAATTTCTGTCACTGACAATGGCACAGAGAGACCTTTCTGCCACCTCTCTCTCAAAGCAAGGTTCTTTGAGAACTGCCTTCTCCAATGACACCCATCCTACTCCCCAGTCAGTGGTAACCCGTATCTCCCTGACTCCTTCCTACAGGCAACAAGCTCAACAGTCTTCTCGTGCATTTAAACAAGTGACAATGTACATGAGCTCACAATCACCACACCTCAGTGGCACTCTTGCTGCTTTTGCTCATTCAACAGATAAACTCCACTGAGCATGGTGGCGCAGGTCTATGACACCAGCAACTCAAGGCACTGAGGTCCAAGCATCCATGTTCAAGGCCAGCCTCAGCAACGGAGCAAGACTGTCCCAAAATTTCAAAAAAAAGCAAAAGGACAGAGGATGTAGCTCAGTAGTAGAGGATTTGTCCACCACTACAGTTCAGCCCCATTACTGGAAAAAAGAAAGTCAGTCCTTACATGTTGTCAGGATTTTCCAGCTGAGAAACTCATGGCTTATCTTCAATTTGTAGGCACCTAAAAATACCAGGCATGTGTAAAGAGCAATAGTGACATTGCACAGGCATTGCAGCAGCCCACCTTCTGACACCCGAGAAGTCAGACACTTCTTGTTCTGTTCCCTCTTTATGCCAGGCACCCAAAGCAGCACCTAGCATACAGCAGGCACTCAAGAGGAATGCGCAGAGGAAGTCCGCACGTATAAAACAGCTGCTGGTGGCACAGACCCAGCAGGAGTGTGCTGAGGACGAGCATCAACATCTGTCCATGGCCCAGGGAAGTGTTGGGCCTCAGCCATCACCCAGTCCACAGGAGCCAGCTCAGCGCTGATCCCCGTAGAACAGAGAGCAACCACAAGCTGGGGTCGAATCCAGGAATGCTCCACGCCCAGCAGGGAAATGCTCACAATACTGAACAATCAGAATCATATACAGCAGCAACTGTAGGTCCCAAAGCCACCCTAAGTGAGTGACTCAGTGCAATGGCAGCTGGTGGAGACAGATGGGCAGCAGACCTTTGCCTGCAGGTATCATGGAGCCAGGGAGGTGCCAGCTCCGCTGCTGGCTGTAAAAACCACAGTGAGGGTGGCTGGTGGGCCAGGAGTCCAGGTCAGGGTTGCTGAAGTGGATTTCACCAGCACATCCATGTTCACACACATGAGCTACACCCAAGCCCTGGGCATCAACCACTGCAGGCGGTCACAGAGCCACTCCAGGCTCCAACAGATGGGGGACCACACAGGACCTGAAGTGGCTCCATGCATTCTACCTCCAGCACATGCCTCGCCTCTTCTTGACCTGGACACACATCCAGCAGACGTTCACCTCCACCCCCCAGACTTCCCATCTGTGCCAGAGGATAAGCAGGGAGGAGCACAGACGAGCAGCCAGCCCCTGGCCAGCACGCATGTACATGTGAGGCCAGACTTCCACACGCCTGGCACAGTCTGTGACGTTGCTCCCTGAATGACAGCAACTGCATCTCATGGTATAGTAGAGGACGCGGTCCTCTTTGTCCCCCTCAGCACTACCATCAATGCCACATAGCATCTGCTGGACACCAGATGCCAGTAATCACTCATCCTCACAGCAAAGTGTAGCTGCCCTTTGAGGAGGAAGAAAATAAAGACCTGAGTGGTTAAGAGTACCCTGAATTTGAACCTGTATCCGTTATCAAAGCTTTTACGGCCGGGCATGGTGGTGCACACCTGTACTCCCAGCAGCTCGAGAGGCTGAGGCGAGAGGATGGCAAGTTCAAAGTCAGCCTCAGCAAAAGTGAGGTGCTAAGCAACTCAAGGAGGCCTTGTCTCTAAATAAAATACAAAATAGGGCTGGGGATGTGGCTCAGTGACCTAGTGCATGAGTTCAATCCCAGGTACCAAAAAGAAAAAAAGAAGCCACTACGGTTTAGAGTTCTCTGAAATCTTTTCTTAGAATAGCCTGTTCTAAACTACATAAGGAAAAGGAAACAGGTTCAGAAAAACGGGGGCCTGATTTCAGTCCTGTGCCACGCCCTCCCCTCTGGGATAAGAGCCGGAGAATCCAGTGTGGCCCCTCCCAGTCCTGTGCCACGCCCTCTCTGTAACACTCTTCCTCCCTCTCCAGGGGCAGGTGCCCCTCCAGAGCTCTCTTAAGACAAAGCTTTGAAGAGCCCCGAGACACAGACCCTGCCAAATGAGACACAGACCAAATGAGACAGCCTATGCCAGCTAGAACCTAGTGCTGGCAGTGAGTTCAATGGTGCAGCTAATCCACCAGGTCTACCCTTTGCTGTCTGTTGGAGCCCTGATAAGTATTTGCAAAAAATTCTCCAAGTGTTGAAGAAGCAATTTTGAACATTTGTCCATTATCCGGTTAGGCCATGACACTACAGCGAAGCTGTCATCAGTAGCGGGCTAACCAGAACCAGTCCTTCAACTCACAATCTGCCCTGAGTTCCACTGGAGGGAGGGCACAGGAGGAAGAAGGGCCACTCAGATATCCATACCAGCAGCCTAGACCACAACAGGCCAAGATTTCAAAGGCCATGTAACGTTCTAGCTTTGCAGTCAACAACTGCTATTTCAACAAAGTACACAATGAACTTGAAAGTCTGTTTTCAAATTGAACAGGTTACACTTTATCAGTTCTCTGCCTTGACAAACAAAAGGACAAGAGATGTGACCCAATTCTAAGTGGGAGCCCGTCTTTCCTACTCAAAGCCTGGGGAACTGCAACCAGGAAGCTGTCACACCATGTCCAGGTTCTCAGCATGTAGACGGCCCAGTATCAAGAGCAAGGCAGGCCTGCACAGCCCCTGCATGAGGCTCACGGTCAAGGGAGTCAGAAGGCCCCATCATCGTGGTGAGTGACACTTTCACACATACAACCTTTTGAAAAATCAAAATAAATGCTAAAAAATCTCTGACAAATAAAATAGTAAAGTTTTAGATAAAGGGCAGTGCTTTACCGACAGGGTTCAGCCCTGCACTCTGCTGAAGGTGGCAGGGCATGCCCAGGAAAGCAAAAGCCCTGGAACGCCAAGTCACGGGCACCCACAGTTCAGGTCCTGGGCCCTCGACACGGCTAGCAGGTCTGTCACTGTGGACAGGCTCACGGTATCAGTCACACCCACTGTGGTCCTGATGGCACACTGATCCAGGCAGGGTGACCTTCACAACTGCTCACCTGATCTCCTCCCCCTCTGCTCAGACCTGCCACCAGCTTCTGGTAGCCCATTTCTTCCTGTTTGGTAAAGAGGGGCAAATGGGCTGCCAGAAAATGAAATTTGGCAAACAAATATATCTTACTCAACTCCCAGGCGATTTTTTTTTTTTTAATATAGTTACAATCGCCGCCAGGCTGGGGCTGCGGCTCAGTGGTAGAACACCTGCCTAGCATGTGTGGGTCACTGGCTTCAATCCTCAGCACCACATAAAAATAAATAAAGGTATTATGTACATCTACAACTAAAAAGTAAAAAGAATTTTAAAACTTTTAAAAATCAATTGCCAACATTTTAAAACTAATTTTTTTTCAAATTTAAATAAAAATCCAGACATGTGGCTTTTCTTAACAAGAGGAATGTTCTGCCAACACAGCCCATGTGCCCAGATGGCGGACAACAGCATGGCCGTGGAGGGGAGAAAGCGCCTGCTCTCTAGCTGGCCTCGCCCTGCGTGCCCGTGCAGCCCAGCACTGGGGTTCAGTGAACATAAGCAGCCACACACTGGCCCTCGGGCAGTTTCCAGTCCAGAGGGAACGTGAGATGCTTAGAGCAGGTGGAATAGAGAACATGGAAGAGACCATGGTGAAGGGAAGTGACACAGGGAGAGTGGGAAGGTGGTGTCCAGTGGGGGAGGGGTTGGCACCTGGTCAGGAAAAGGCCGTCAAGAGGGGTTCCAGAGCAAAGGGCCCACGGAGATGAGGGAAGCCTAGGTTCAGGCCCGAGGCCCCTCCTCAGTGCCATCTCTTGAGGAATGTACTTCTGCATGCCTCAGCTTTTCGTGTACAAAAGAGCACCCACCTATGGGGTCCACAAGGACCAAATGAGACAGCCCATGCCAAACATTTAGCACAGTACGTGGCACAGAAATGCTTGACACCTGCTAGACAGCATCACCTCCCTCACCTCCTCCACCGGGAGGACAGAGACCAAGACAGGCATGAGCCCCTTCCATGACCCAGGCTGTCCCAGGCCCTCTGGGACCCTTCCTCGCCCCAGGAACATGCTACTTCCTGGCACAATGACAGTGCACTCTGGGACCAGATCACTCCAGGCTTCTGGAGCAGTCTCCACTTCTTAAAAACATACCTACCTATATTCTCCACATTTCTTCAGAGGGCAGGAAGGCAGGGCCTCCTCTCCAACCCCGACACCAGGCAGGCACTGCCTGGCAAGTGCAAGAGCACAGCCCTGTCCCCACCTTGACATCACAACTGTGAAACCACACGAATGCCTGAGGAGGCTCAAAACCTAGACAGACACGCGTTGCACACAGAGACCATAAATTCTAGTTTCCTTAGACTCCAAATCATCAGAAAGCTGAAACAACCAGATTTTTTATAGTGTCACACTATGATAACTGATGTTCGTAATTATGGCCCCGAGGCACAGCACATTCCTTAACTGCCTTCTAAATTATCGAAGATCAAATTATGTTCGGCACATTTTAGCGTTAAGTGTATTTTAATTATATTCTCATTCTTGGAAAATTAGTAACCCACACGGCTGAAATAGATGATCTAGGCAGCTCTGTGAATAAAACATTCTGGATAAAGCTCAGGATTTCCAGAATGTTCTCACAAAACCACACTCTGCCCTCTTTCTAGGTAAATGAGAGTTTAAAATTGATATCCTGCCTTCTTCCAAGAGAATATGGCCACTTAAACACCAGCAAATTATGGAGTATTTTTTGAAGTAAGGGGAAAGGAGATGCAATAAAATAGATGAAGGCAACGAGAAGGTTGAAGCCAACTACACGCCTTAACGTCTCAACTGTGGCTGAAAATGAACCCATACTTCTGCTGAGCCTCCCAGCAACCAAGGCAAAGAAGAAAATATGACCACTGGTAGCATTACCAGCATCTAAAGAGTTAGATCCAATGACTACTTAGTCAAGAGAATTGTTCTGGTATTTATGCCCAGAGAAATCTCTCATGCAGAAACAACTCACACCATGCCTTATAAGCACGCACACCGAAAACACGTGATGGTTCTCAGCAGTCTCTGTGTCTCCTAACACCCCGAGGTTGAAATTTCTAGTGCCACTGAAAATGGGTGAGACATACTGGGCCAGGGGACCGCGGGGGAGCAGGCAGTAAGGGCTGTGATGAACCAGAAGGGGCACGTCACAGCTGAGGACCCAGCTGTAAACTGGCTCTGCCAACTGCTGCCATGTGGCAATATGGGCCCAATGCTTCCCAATCATCTCATCACAAAATAGGTCAAGCATACAGAAGAAGAAACGGCACATACAGGAAATGAGGAGCAGAAAGTAAACGCGTACCTGTGTCCCATCACCCACTGAGACACGGAACCTTCAGTAGGTTTGAGGCCCCTCCCCCGTGTCGTCATTGCCTTGACATTCTTGCTCATCACCCCTTACTGTTCTGTATGGTGGCCACAGTGCGGCTTCCTTACCCACCTCCTTTCCAGCCCACGGCTCTCATCTCCCCATCACTGTGTCCCAGGGCACTCTTTCTTCACATCACACCCTCACGTCCATGAAATACCCCACACGATGTGCCAGAGCTGAACCTTGTCCACTTTATCGTTGCACTGATCTCAATGCTATGCTACCACCCCCACCCCCACGTCCTTTTTGTTTTTAAACCTACTCCCTTGCTAGTGGCATGTTAAGTTGTGTACACATTTTGCCACGAGCAATGATCTGAATATCACTCTGTCTCCCTCCTGGTGCACGCAGGCAAGGGTTTCTCTAGCATGGGGCCAAAATCTATGTGTTCGCCAAACTAATTCTAATTTTAAAAATATGGGGGCTCACTCCATAAGCACAAGCAAAACACACCATGGGCCAGATGCCTCCCTTGGCTGCCAGTGGGCAGCCTGCCACATGGACGAGCAGCCCCCTGGGGAGCTGCAGACGAGGCCTGCCATAGGCCGTGAACCCACCCAGGCAGCGTCTGCTTCTGCCCATTAGCTGCCAAGTTCAAGGACAACAGCATCTCATGTTCAGACAACGTAAGTTTTGGGCAGGTACTTGTGAATGTCATTTCTTGAAAATCAGCTTTTGAGTACTTCTGGGTAGCAAGGAACTTGACCTTACTCTCACTGACACGAGCCCAGAGGCTCCTGGAGAGCTCAGAATGGAAACACCTTTAGAAAGTGTAGACTGGTGAGATTTCTTCCAACATTCATCCATCCTAAAATGTGGCCCCAAGACATTCCCTAATGCTTTCTAAGAGATATTTTGTAGCAGGAAGTTTCCAAATAGCACAGGAGCTATCATCTGAAGGTCTGTCCCCTCAAAAGTCATACTGAAATTCAAGCCCCCAAACTGATGGTGTGCGCAGTGTGGGGCCTATGGGAATAGATCAGGTTGTGAGCACAGAGCCTTGCAACTAGGGCCAGTTGGTAGTCCCTTTATAGACAAATGTACCCCAGAGCAAGGTGGGGTGGCCCATGCCTGCAATCCCACTGACTCGCAGGCCGAGAAGGAGGATCTCAAGTTCAAGGCAGACTTGGCAACTTAGCGAGACCCTGTCTCAAAATAAAAAATTAAAAAGTGGCAGGGATGTGGTTCAGCAGTGAGTATAAAGTGTCTCTGACTCAATCCCTAGAACTGCAAAGAGTGGGAGGACCTCAGAGGTAGAGTGCTTGCCGAGCACACAAAAGGCCCTGAGCTCCATCCACAGCACCACAAAAACAAAGACAAAGCACCCAGAGAGACCTCTGTCTCCTACCACACGAGGACACAGCACTTGAGACACCAGCCGCCTTGTTCATGGAATTCCTAGACTGGATACTGTAAGGAATACATTTCTGTTGTTCGTAAGCTCTCCTGTTTATAGTATTTTGCTCTAATTGCCAAAATAGACTAAGATAGTGGGTGACACAATCAATAATAAGTAGAAAAGCACTGTGCCTGTACTAAAAACATGTAAGGCTGCCCCTTCTGAACTGCAGAAGTTGATTTCTATCTTTTGAAAATCAGTTTGACAAAGGCTTACTGGAATGCAGCCACACCGTGGTTCACACTCAGAGGCTTCCTGCTACCTGGGGAAGCTAAGAGTTCTGACAATGACCTGTCCACAGGGCCTACTGTTTGGCCTGTACAGAGCCAGGTGTCCCATCCCTGGGCTTTCTCTTCTGGTCTCCCAGCCTAGCCCTGGCTTAGGTCATCAGACAACACACATCTAGATTCCAGCAAAAAAGAACCTTATGCACACTAGATCACTTCCTACGTCACCTACTGAGACGGAGCCAGATTCCAAGCAAATCATCTTTTTATATTCAGAGTTTACTCTCAGATAAGAAGCCCTGAAGTGTGATGCAGAGGATGAGGAAGAGTGGCACAATGTCAGATAAGGAGGGAAATGATGGCACCAGCAGGAACAACCACACACGACAGAGCGCCTCCGAGGAAGGTCGAGATCTTTCCTGTCCATATGTCTAGGGCCACTGACTGCAGCCCTCCCAGAGAAACGCTAGACCATTCATGCCACAGATAGAGATTTGGTGCTTGTCACAAGCAGGGTGCAGTCCCTAAGCTAGGTATGAAGCAGGGGCAAAGCAGATTGCCACCATCTCTGCCTCCCAGGAGGGAGATAGGCAAGAAGGAAGCAAGGAAAGACAAACCAGGTGACTGGAGATCGTGAAGGTTCAGTGAAGAACTTAAGAGGGTCATGTGGAAGCTTACCCCAAAGGAAGATGCTGTCTAAGCAGACTAGCCGAGGACAGGAGTGAGCCAAGCAGAGATGGCGGGGGGGGGCGGGGGGGGGGGGGGGTATGCAGGTTTCCTTCCCTACCAGTGGAAAGGGGANGGGGGGGGGGGGGGGGGGGGGGGGGGGGGGGGGGGGGGGGGGGGGGGGGGGGGGAGTGCAGGTTCTGTGCCTACAGTGAAGGTGGCATGTTCTAGGAAGGCCAAAGGGGACCCAGAGTGGAAGAAACAGAAGGGTGCTGGTAGGAAGGGTGGGAGAGGGAGGCAGACACAAGAGCAAGGACAGACTTGGAGCCAGCTCAGGGTCAGAGGTGGAGTCTGCTGACATACTCCAGACAAAAGAAGTTGGTAGTTAGGCCTGTGGTGAAAAATGGCCTGTTTATGACATGCCCCAGAGAGCGGCCACCACCCCACTCAGTACCTAGGTGTGGAGTGAGGACAGAGGAGGAGCTAGGTCTTTTAACTTCAGTAACTACTTGAAGGGAAGGTGAGCCATCCGCAGAGATGGAGAAAACTGTAGGAAGGACGTATTGAGAGGGAAGCCCAGGAATCTGTTGTGGTCTGTTCAGTGCCAGGTGCCCTTAGCCCAGCAGTCCTTAACCAAGGCCATTTTCACCACCAAGGGTAGGGTTGGCAATATCTAGAGAGAGTTTGGGAGAGAGGGATGTTACTGTCACCCCGTGGGTGGAGTCACTAGCATCCTACAAGGCACAGGACAGCCCCCAGCAAAGAACTGCCTAATCCTAAACACCCCTGAGGCCCAGCCCAAGTTCCCAAAAGGCCAGTGTGAACGGTGTGCACTCAGCTTTTCTCCGTAGTTGCTCTGCTGTATCACCATGTCCTCCCACTAGCTGTGCTTAGCTGCTGTACTCTGTGGGATTTGGAAAGGGACTGAGGTCAGTGGGTCTAAGTAAAAACTGTCAGAACGATTAACTCATTCAAGGCCAAACCCAAGGCCAAACAATGAGAAGAGGGGAGGGGGAGGAAGGAGGTGAGAAGAGAACAGTGGGTCCTCCTCCACAGGAGTGGCCCGAGCTGGGGAAGCCAAGAAGCAGCCACAGAGCCCAGGCAGCAGCAGAGGCACGCCAGGCAGGACGGGCCTTACCGTGTCAGGACATCGAGGAAAGATGGGGATCCAGAGAGTTCTTTCCACTCATGGAAAAATATGAATTAAAACTACATGGAGCGGACATTAGTCAACTATCAGGCCAGAAAAGAACCACGAGACATTTCTATTTATGCCACTAAGAGATTTTTCAGCATGTAAAAAAGGTACAAATATTAAGTCAAGGTAAAATTAAAAAAACATATTTCTAAATTTGACTTGGAAATGCATATATGAATTCATAATATATATTCTACTGAGCAATAAGGGAGGGAGAGGGAGGGAGGGAGGGAAAGATTTCCTACCTTTGACAGCTGCAAAGTAACAGGAAACAGTACCCGACCTAATGAGCAACGCTGAACACCTCGTCACACACACTGTGAGTATAAATACCTTTTTCTAGCAAAGGAACCAGGGTACCATGAGAAATAGCCTACTCCAGGCCTGGAACATGAAGGAGAAGAAGGGGCCATGACACTTCAGCTTTAGGTTTTGGTGTTCAGCAGGGGAGCAGAGATCCACTACTCTTAAAGATTCAGAGTCCAACTAACTACTGTCCCATGGGCCAAAGAAGGACAACTTGAAATATCACATTAAAATATTAAGTTTAAATATATAAATTCACAGTGCTATTAAAAAAAAAAAAAAGCCTACTGGTCACATCTAGAGGATGTACAGGGACTAACTCACTATTCTGAAAAGTGAATAAGTGAATGAATCTAAGCCTTGGTTCCCCTCTCCCTTCTGCATTATGCAGAATTAACATAGGTGACAACTGTAGACAGCACTAGGAATATTGTACACGTGCCACACACGAAACCAACTGACTGTTGTCTTTATAACCCACACTGTAACAGCTGCACCTCCAGGGACACTCACACCAACTACCCCTGTCAGATGCCACAGGGACGGCACAGCATGTCTGACCTTTCTGGAGGAGAATGGAGATTTTTCTCTTAATGGCAGAGAAACGCAGAAACAGTATGTGCATATAAATGGCTCTTGCTAAGGGTCTAAATGTTACAGACATGTTAACTTCTTTACAAAAACACTATGAAAGAGGAACCATTAACATTCTCACTTTACAGATGAGAAAAGTGAAGCCTACAGAAGTTCAAAACTTGCCCATGATCAAGCGGGACATGGCAATGAAGCATAAAATTCCCAAGTCTTGCTCAAACTCTGGCTAAGTGTGAAGCACTGGGGTACGTGACAGAGCAGCCATGCAGAGCCAGGCCCTGGAGCATGAGGGACCTCGCAGAAGAACAGTGCTGCTGTCGGTGCGGCTATAGCCCCCGCTGTCCCAGGCATCGCTGACTGTGCACTGTGCGGCCACCATCTACATACCAGGCCAGGGCACAAGTGTACCATTCCCACTGCCCAGCGGGGAAGAGTAAGGTGCAGCCAATAGGAAGGTTGCCCAGAGCTGTTCAGGAAGAAAGGTGGACCCAGAACTGAACCCAGTCACCCAGGGTCCGTGGCTTACATTTTAATTCCAGCTTTACTAACACAACTGACAAAAATTGTGTACATTCAAGGTGTACAACACGACAATTTGATATAATCAGGTTAATTAACACGTCCATCATGACCATGGTTACTATTTTGCATATGGTGGTGGTGAGAGGCCAGTGGTAAAGGACACTTAAGGTCTACTCTCCATACAGTATAACTGTAGTCGTTAACGGGACTTTAGAGCCCCAGAATGTGTTTGCACCCTCTGACAACACCTCCCAGGTCCTCACTGCAGCCCTGGTGACCACCTTCTGCACTCCCAGTTCTCACCACTCCTCCCAGGGAGGCTGCCTGCAGAGGCAAAAGGTGAAGGACCAAGGAGGGGAGGAAGCCAGGGGTCCAGAGAACAGGACCTCAGGGAACGCCAAACCAAGGGAGAGCTTTGGCTGGGGCTAGGCATTACTTCTGTTTGGAAAAGAATAAAATAATCATATAAACAGAACAACAGGAAAAGTAAAAAATTTCTCTTCTCTAGCCCAGATTTTGATACTTAAAAGTAGTATCCCCCCGAGCACTGGTTCTCAATGGGGACATTTGGCCAAATCTTTGTTGAAACAAAATTTTCAAGTTTTTGCAAAGATGGTCTCTCTTCTCTATCTTAAAAGAAGATTTTTTTAAAGCTACCTGGAGGGTGTGGGAGAGAAATCGACAGAACCCAATTTCAACCTCCTCTGCCAAAGAAATAGCATCTTTTGCCCACAGCAGGGCACAGAGTTGCCTGCGTGGCCCAGAGGAGCAGCGGGTGGTGCGTTGTAAAAGTTCCATGGAAGGGAAAGGAACTTTTCAGCGCGCTTGTCACTGTGCAGGAGTGGCTGACAGTTGGCTCTGGCAGGCTGAAAACAGAACCTGTGAGTCACACCAGGAAGCCTGAGGAGACAGGGTATATTCAGCTCTCGGCTTCACCAGAGGTAAAATTTACCTTTTTCAACGGAAGTTGCAGAAAAAGTAGGATACCGAAGGGGGAAATTAGGCACAAGAAAAGCTGTGAGAGAGTTGTTTTCTGGGAAGAAAAAAAAAAGTAAGAAAGTTGTGAGCAACTTGGCAAACCAAAGTTCCCGAGTTGGAGGAAGGGCAAGGAATTCTGGCGGCTTCTCCAAAGATACCCTTGGAAAAGAGTGGAGGCTGAGCAAGCAGGACTTCAGGGTCCTCTGGCGGGTATAGGCCTCCCTCATGGGAGCCAGTGACCACACTGCTGGGAGACCTCGTAAAGCCGAAAGGCGAAGGGAGAAGTGAAGAACCAGGGATGTGGGAAGGAAAGGACCCTGTCCCTGGGGGGTCTGCCCACCTGAGGCCTGTGCTGAAGGCCCAGAGGAGTCCAGAGCAGTTCTGTGGTGGTGCTGCCCTCAGCCATGTGACAGCAGCCAGGAGGAAGGCGGGGAGTCCGCCTGGAACACAGAGGTCCAGCCTCTGCCCCAGAGGAGCTGTCCTCAGCCCAGAGCAAGGGAGACAGGCTGGCAGTCGGGACGGCAGTCGGGACCAGAAACCAGGGACAAATGGCAGTGCTTTCTGCTGATGCATAAGCTGAAGGCTGCCCAGATTCCTCTCCAGACTGCAGGGCGTGGGGTGGGAGCAACTGTGGGCTCAGCGCCAGGACTCACTCACCCTGCATCAGAGCAGGTAGGCCCAAGAGAAGATGAGGCTGTAGCAACCTCACGCCCCTCACGCAACCTCACGACCCAGCAGGTCGCCTCCTGATGCACCCCACTGAGGAGAGGGCACCATAATGAACATGTGAGGAGTCCTCATTTGATCCCCAAGTGCTACACATTAGAAATGACTGTTCCCAGGCTATAAACGAGGACACCTGAAGCTCTCAGAGTTGAGCAGGAAACGGGCACATGCCCAGAGCCCTGATTTGGATCCTTGCATTCTGACATTGTCTTGTCATTTGAATTTGTGGCTGTTTTCAGCTGAGAGGTTATGAGCTGCAGGTCTGGAATCCGACTCCCAGTCCTACCATCGATTCCACATGTGAACTTAAACATCAGCAAGTTACCATGCCTCAGTGTCCTTCTCTATAAAACGAGGACAGGATAATGCCACCACAGAATGACTGTGAGGATCAAATGATATAAATTGCCCCAATACCCGCCTGGCATAGCACAAGCACTGGACAACTTAACAGAGAGCCAGCCAGCCTGAGAGGGATCCCAGCAATCACTGAGAAGGATACCTGCAGCTTCCCAACACAAGAGAATGGCTCAAAATAAGGAAAAAGGGTTCTTTTTGCTTTCATTTTTAATACACTCAAACATGCCCCCAAAGTGGATTAAATAAAAACGTTCAATTTGTTCTTTCTACAGAGCTATTAGATCAAAGCAAGTTATTAGCTGAGCTACATAATTTGCTTGATTAATTTTGCTCTGTGATGAATCAGGAGAAGCAACAAAATCTCAAAGTTGCTCCCAATCCAATTTTGAATGTCTTTAAATCTTGAGAAGTCTTTGGCTGGAGGAAGTACACAAAATGCATCTGGAAATGAAGTGGTAAGCTTCACCTCAGATGAGGGCCCCCACTTGCCTGGTGACACCTTTGTGAGCCAACACACTGAAGAACGAGGTGAAAGGATCTCAGTACCAAGGCTTCAGAACTGGGTTTGAAGGCCAGTGCCACCGCTCCCCTGCTGTGTGATCTAGGATCCTCCACACAACCATTCTGAGCCTCAGTTTCTACCACCCCTACCTTCCAAGCCCAGCTCAGAAATGAACATTCCTGCGCCGTCTTCTGAGACTTCCACTCCTTGCCCACCATTACCAGCCCCTCTTCTGTCTTGCTTGCTGCTACAGACTCCTCTTGGATGGTGCTGACCTTCCATAGGACATGTGTCCCTTAAGTCAAGGGAGAGGGTTGGTTCATCGAGGTGCCCACGGATGATCTGGCCCCCACTCTTCCCTGTAGTCGCACACCTCCAAAGTGGACCTGGCCGTCAGCCTCCATGGTATCATTTCCCCAGGTGCCACCCCCTCCCGGACCTTCATTCACAGTGTCTCAATGGGTGCTTCCCTCTCCTCAGCAGGAGCCAGATACTGCCAGCAGCTCAGACCCAGGAGTAGAACCTAAACTGGCTCTGCCACAAGAACGCGAGGCTCTGCCAGGCGTGGAGAGACAGACTCCTGCTTTCTCCTCCAAATGTGAACCTGGAAGAAAAACTATTTGCCCAGAATTGATCACAGCCATCTGTGCACATGGAGGGAAACCTACCAGAAGGATTTCAACCCAGAAACGGTAGAGCAAAGGCTAGAAAAACAGGAAGCTGGTGACACAGCTCCTGGCCCATCCCTATAGCCAGACTCTCCCTTTCCACAGACCATGAGAACGGACAGTGCTCTGCAGTCATAACCAGCACCCTGGCACCCCAGCAACTCAGACGAAGATCTGCTCCTCTTCTTCCTAAGCCTGCAGTGGACCCTGCAGCATGACAGGGAGGCTCCCCTCTAAGCAGGAACTCGGGGATCCAAGCCAGTGTCACCTTGCAGTGATGCCACATGAAAGCAGGACTGCAGGACTACCCCTTGGCCAGAAGTAGTCACACAGTTCCAATCTACACATAAAGGATGCTGGGAAATGTGCCCGTCCTGTGTGTCTGAGGAGAGAAAAATGAGGTGGGCCTTGATGAAGTTTAATCTCTGCCAGAGCCAGTTTGAGCCAAGTTTTCTGTTGCCTGCAATGAAAAGTCTATTAAATAATACATGTGCCAGCCAGGTGCCAGGGACGGTGCTGGAGGCTGGGCTGAGAAAGCGAACAAGACACCTCAACAGCCATCACTGCGCCACTCCTGGCAGAGTGGAAGGACACGGGGAAAGAGGTAAATAAGAACAGACGGGCTGGGCAAACCCAAAACCAGCGCCACCAGGATCAGGAGAGGAGACACTCAGCACACACGAGACAGCATGGGGTCTGAACCTCTTCTTCAGGGGTGCAGGGGGTGACCAGCAAAGGCTTCCAGGAGGAGATCTTAAAGACAAGAAGTCAGCCAGGGAAAATGGGAAGGGGAGGGTCTATGGAAAGAAAACAATGTTCTAGGCAGAAAAACTTACCTGTGTAAAGGTATATGCTTGGGAAACTGAAACCAGCTCAGAATAAGGTCTGAATGAAATAGAGCTGAAGATGAGGCAAAGCCATAGCATGAGGGTTTATATCAATACACAACGTACTTCCTGTAGATGAAGTTAGGGAAAAGGTGAACCACTGGAGAGTTTCGAGCAGGAACACGGCCCAAGCAGACCAGCCAGGAGTAGTTCTTCATCATTCTACCAAGAGCACTGAGCTCAGCCACCCTCCCCCAGTCTCCACAGCTCCACCCCTTAAGCGAAGAGCCCTTGATATTAGGAGCAGGCTCAGCCCACCCAGAACGTAGGACAGCCCTGTCCCTTCACCAGGCACATCCAACCCTAAGAGGACGGTACCCCCTGAGACCCCTCAACCAAGACCAGACAACTCCTGCTGGGGGCCCACAAGTAGCTTCAAGAAGCCACTTCCCACCTCAGGGAGGAAAGCAAATATAAAACAGGACCAAAATAGTGTGGGTCTGAAAAGCTGAAAACCAGCCACTATAATTACAAGTATTTTTATCTGTTGCCCAAAAAAGAGTGTCAGATCATGTTCCAAGTGTTCTCTGTGGAAGTTCATCTGTGCGTTCCCAGTGCTCCAGACCCCACTCTAGGCCCTCCCAGCAGTGAGGCCTCGAGGGAAACAGACTCATCAGCACACACCAGGCAGAGCAAATGGCATGGAGCTGAGCCTGGACACCATCGCCACTGAGGACGGAGACCATGCCATGTAGTAGTGGGAATGAGATGCCCAAAGATCTCCTGGAAAAGAAACCATAAGATCAGCAAGGACAAATGCTCTGGGATCTGGGTGCCTGCAGAGAGGCCCGGTTGTGACCTGCAGCTGTGCATGCCCTGCCCCAACATGATGGGTAACTGGAAGGCCAGGAGAGGAGGAAAGAACCAAGAGCCTCCAAAAGCAAGCTCTGTCCCTTCTGCTGCCCTGGACAGGTCACACCAATGCTCAGGAACAGGCAGAGGACAAGAGGTGTCTGATGGGCCTGGCATCTGAGCAAGCACACAGGTTTGTTTACGCCGATACGTGCTCACATTGGGAACCGTCTGCCAGCTGCCATTTTTCTCCTTGTCCCTTCAATTATCCCCGTGGGCTTGACAAGCTAAGAGCTAGCAGGCTTGCCACTGCTTTCACTGTCCTGACTCCCTTAGCCAGCCGACAAGCAAGTCCCAGCTCCTGTTCCTAGCAGGTACAGGGAAGGCCACAGAGGGTAACAGAAAGAACACCAAGTGTGGAGTCAGCCAAGATCAAGTCCTGGTTCAACACCGGCAGGGTAGCCTCCTGAACACAGACCAGCGACTTATCACTGCCAAGCCCCAGTTTCCTCATCCACAACGATGCAGCAAACATTAGACAGTCTATGTAATGCAATTAACACGGTGTCTGGAAATAGCAGTCAGCATAAATAGAGGGTCACTATCAACATCATTATCGTTGGCATTTGTAGTTGCTGTCATTAAATGAATGTCACCAAACCCTAACAGGTTACAGGGTACCAAGTGTAAAACAGACCTCAGAAAGCACCAGTGGGAGCAATTCTCCAGGATTAATGACCCAGTTTTTCCAACTAGTAAATTACAAGTAAAACAGAAAGAGAAGGGAGATAGAGGTGGGAAACCTGTAGATCAAAAGACACAAATTCATCCACCAGCTGCCGTGTGGCTTCTTATTCAAACACGATTTGAACTGGAAACTTGAACACTCACCAGATGGTCAACATTAATGAAGAATTACTGTAACTTTTGGGTGTGACTTTTTATTTTAAAATCTACGCATTTTTATGTTAAAAAAAAAAAATGACTCCCATAGGAGACAACGTGTAAGCCAATACTGCAATATTCCTGTGTCCAAGGTCCCAATTGATTTGGGAACTTTTGAGTTTTATTAAAATGATGATCACATCCACAGCTCTCTGCAGCATGTCATTATGGGTTTTCTTCTTACCAGCTTGATGCTTAAGCTTACTTATCCATAAATAGCAAACCTGTCATTATAATGAGAATAAATATTGCTAATATACCATTTATTTCACCAATGAGCAAAAACCTTGGGACTAACTACACTCATCCAGTAAGTGACAAGTATCCCAGAACCTGAGAAACCAGTCCACAGCTGGCTGAGTCCTGCCATATGGACAGAAGCAAAGTTCCATTTGCAGAGGCTGGACAGGCAGTGCTGGGGCACAGGGCGGCAGAGGGAGCAAACAGGGAGGTGCGGGATGCCAAGCAAGACTCAGGGCAGTCAGAGGGCAGCACAGAGGAGAACTGAACTCCAGTGGGCAGGGCATGGAGGAGGAGACGAAGGGAAGTAACACGTACCTATCTTACGTCCTATAAGTTGGGACACTTCAGTGGCAAGCAACAGAAGCAGATTCTAAGCTAAAGTCAGAGAACCCTGACTGTAAACAGCGGGGAAAGTGGGAGCATCTGGCTCAGAAGGAACTGGACCCAGAACAGCTGTGGCAAGTGCAACCCAGGGATACCAGGGGAGCCTCAGCAGGTGCACTGTAATCAGTGTGTGGAACGATGCTTCATGTGGCTTTTGGCCGTCCAGATGGCCTCCCCAGCACCTTTGCATTCCTGTGTGACTCAGGAATTGAATCCCAGCTGCCCCACTTCAGACCAAACGCCCATCCTGAGCCAAGGGAGGGCAGAGTGCTTGGATTTTCTGACTCAACAAGGCAACTGAGAAAAGGTAGCCCCCCAAAGGATGTCAGAAAGGGAGAAACAGGGGCACAAGGGCACTTCCTGTCTGCTCCAGGTCATAACCTGGATCTTTGCGCTCAATCCCCAAAGCAACCCACTAGCAGGTTTTATTGGCTGACTGGGGCTTAATATCCTGGGTGGCCTACCCAGGGACTCATGGGAGAAAGTGGCAACCTGAACTCAGTACGACAAGGGACAGTGTGTGTGCCCTGCAGGCCACCAGGTAGAATCAAAGTCCAAATGCCTCCAATATCTGACATTCTTATTGAAGCCAACTGCTAGAATAGAATGCAAAAATCTCCAGAAGTGAATCTAAACCAAAGAAATTGCACTTAAAAGATGCAAAGAAGCTGGTGTTGCATCTGTCCTTGAGGGTCCAAGGGCTTTCTCTTCAAAACCCTCAGTGAAAACCAATGCACCTCTTCTGATGCCTTACATCAGAGCCAGGGGAGTTTACAAAACAAATTCTGAGCACTGTCACTGCAGTCCAAGAAGGGAGGAGCTCTCTTTGCTTCTGCTGTGCTGGGGATGGAACCCAGGGCCTCGCACATGCTAGGCAGCCCTCTGCCACTGAGCCACATTCCCAGCCCCAGAACAACAAAAAAAAATTTTTTTTCACCTCCGGTCATTGGCAGTTGATGGTCACCCACTAGTGACAGATGTTTCTGTGGTGCTAACGTTAGGTTCTGAGCTGCCCTGACCCTGGGCTCAAGGCCACCAAGAACAAAGGTGCTGTGTGAATGGGCAGTGGGGGCGGCGGTTTTCTTGATTCCTAAGATGAACACAGAAGTGAAATGCTCAGGAGCTCCCTTCACAGTGGGTGAATCGCAGGTTTGAGTGTCCCAACAGCCGTGTTATCTGACACGAAGCATGGCCTCTTCTTCCGCCCTTTGAAGTGGAAGAGCCTGCGTCAGCCTCTCACAGGCGCTCACTGGTCTACTCCCACGGCGGGTGGACATCAACCCAAGAACAAGGTGGCAGAGCAACAGCCCCAAGCACGGCGACAAGGACTCCATCCAGGAGAGCTGAGGGCTCAGCCAGTGCCTTGGCGTCATGAAAGGCTACAGTTTGTAGCCTTTGGAAGGACAGATGGAAGGACACTGGCAGAAACTGGCTATGCAACCAAAGAAGAATGAGACACAGTCTGGGCAGGACGTGCCCTGTGAGGATGTCTCTGCTTCAGGCACATAGCTGGCTCCTCCCAGGGGGAGTCACAGGCTGGTCAGAGAAAGCTTGACCTGAGCCACCAGCCCCCCATCTGGCAGCTCAACACTGCCACTGCCATCAGCCAACACCAAGTCTCACGCCCCACTGAATCAGTCTTCACAGAGGGGCTTGTGATAGGGGACAAGAGGCCATGCAAGGCTGGACACGCTCCCCAGTCACAGCTCACCTTTCCTTGAGCTCACCTGAGTTGGAACTCAGGTTGCTGCTTAAGCCGCCCCCTTTGTTTAGGGGTAGTTTTAAGAACCACAGAAAGCATGGCATAAAAATAGCAGATCAAACTGAGAATGAGCTTAAGGCATCCTCTTCCAGACCCACCCCCATACCCCCAACTCCAGCATGTTCCCATTAACAATTAGTAGGTCTTTTTCTGGTTATAAAATTAACTCACTGGAGAAGTCTTAGAAAGTACTGGAAGTCTCCTTACAGACCTCCATGTGGACATGAATCTACAGACATGACCTGTAATACTACCCCCAGCTGAGCACCACAACATCATACACACACAAATAATAAAAACCTTGGTCCCAAGCTTCACCAATGATTGTGCTGACAGTGGATGGTTCATGATAAAATGCTACTGTGCCTAAAGACTTCAGTCCGTATTCATCAAGATCACTTTCTTCAGGTATGGACGATGAACATTGTCAAATTTCATCACCTATCCAAATCAATTCTTTTTAATATTTTTAGTTGTAGATGGACATAACTATTTGATTTATATTTTTATATGGTGCTAAGGATCAAACCCAGTATCACACATGGTAGGCAAGCACTCTACCACTAAGCCACAACCCCAGCCCAGTATCTGGTTTTTCTTCTTTAACCTCTTGGTAAGACGACTTACATGGATGAATTTCTAACGCTAAACCATCCTTCAAATCCTAAATACACTATTTTGTATGTGCATTGATCCTTTAATATGTGGCTGAATTTGAAGAATCTCTTTCTAGAATCTTTATACATCCTTACCTAAATGAAACAAGTGCATAGTTTTTTTATGCTTTGTCAGTTTTTAATAGAAGAGTGATATACCCTGGAACCGAGACACACACATGTACATACAGAACGCTGTGAGGAAATGCAAACAGCAGAAGGCTCTCTGTGGGTGCCCTGAAAGTGTTCCTGGAAATCGCCATGAAGCCACGGAGGCCCAACATCACCAGGGAAGCCATTCTTTGATTGCTTTTTCAACTTTCAAGCACAGCTTTTTGGCTCTTTCGGGCAGTGGGCCTCACCCTCAGTTGAATTTGGCATCGAACGCCATTCTAGGACACAGCCCAGCTCACCCACATCTCCAGCTCAGCAGCACAAGCCTGAATGCAGTGTTCTCTCCTGCCTTTATCCTCCAAATCTGAGTTTCATTTATTTAACTTCTAATGGTACATATGTGTGCTTTCCCTCATTTCCTTACCATAAGTGCCAGATGTTTCCAATTAAGTGACATTTTTCAAAGAATCAACTCCACTTTCCTTTGTCTATACTGGTTTTATCTCTGTTTTGTTCTGTTGGGCAGGGGGGGGGGGGGGTGTCTTGATTGGTCATCTTGCTAGTGGCTCCATTTTAGCACACTAGGCCTTGTCCCCAGAGGTTCCCAGAGCAGAGATCCAAAATAGACATGCAGCCTCCTCCCAGGCAACCTTACCTCAATGAGCTTCCTTTCGTAAGAGCTTGCAAGCTCTTCAGCAACCTCTCCTGGCTTCTGTTCAGGGACTGTAACTTCGCCATCAACGTTCCAAAGATTTGGCACAACTTTAGGAAAAGAAAGACAGTCCATAAGAATATTACCACTAATCAGAAGTTACTTTCCCAGTTTAAAAAAAAAAAAAAAACTTCCTTCCCAAATGGCTTCTCCAGAGAGAGGAATTTGTAACACTAAATCATCCTTCAAATCCTAAATACACTCTATATTGTAGGTGCATTGATCCTTTAATATGTGGCCAAATTTGAGGAATTCACAAGACGTGTATGCACACACACACTTACTAAATACTTGCACACCACAGCGTTCTCACGAAAGTATTTTATAACAGTAAAATGAGGATAAACTTCACTTCAGAACTGTCAGGAGAGACGCACAGGAGTCTGAGACAACCTCATCACTCTTCCATCCCAGGGAAGCCATCACTGCCCCAGCAACACAGGGGCCTACACTTGGATCTTTTATGTTGGCCAAATTTCTTTGTCAACAACATTGTACCACAAGGTAGTGCCTGCCTCCAGTCCAACGTAGGATGGTAATGGGGTTCTGGTGACATGCAAGACCAAGAACTGGCTTCTGCAAGCCCTCCGAGGGTGACGGCTTCTGTGAATGCTCTACTGGCAATGCATGAGTGACCACGAGGCCATGCCACAGGGAGATGCCTCCCAGGGCAGGGCACAGGACCCACAACCAGGTGCACATCCATGTGTATGGGCTTTTTCCAGAGAGCAGGTAAAGGAGGACTGGGAACTGCAGCCACGTGGTTCCCAGGAAAGTGGGACAACCAGAGCAGGAAGGAGCTCCTCCAGAAGGGGTGTGCCCCAAGAATAAGGCTCGGCCTGAGTCTCAGCCCGAGGCTGTTTCCCGTGTGCTCCCCACGACAGTTCTCCTGATGCCCTGGCAACCACGATGGTGAGGATCTAAGGCTCACCCCCGTGACCTCCAGGAGGGAGTGAACATGAGGAAGGCCGAGCAACACTGGAGTCCCCACACCTGACGTGATCTGTGACCATTCCCAGCCACCCAATGACTACAACTCCACCAGGACAGCTGGCTGGGCCTGCTGCGCCAGTGAGGCCCCAGCAACAGAACGCCTGCGCGATGCTGTTCCCGTGCCAGGGGACTGCCGCTGCAGCCCCTGCTGCAGTGACCCGGGGACACCCTATAGTTTGAAATAGTTATTTACAGAAAAAAATGTAAAAGACTTCTAGTGAAAGACCAGAGCTGGAACTCATTAACTTGTACCCACATTCTCTCAAGATCCCATTAAGATATCAATTTAAATTTTTAAACTTACCCTTAAGGAAAAAAAGAACTACAGAGGAAACGACTGAATTTCAGAAGCTGAGAGTGAGGTAAGAGTTCCACTCCTAAGTAGAAGTGGACCACACCCAAATTCAACCTATTAAGATGGAAGGACTCGTTAAAGAACCACAAAGTGCTCACACACACTCTGGGAAAGGGGAGTGAAAGATGGTCCAGAAACCAAAACGAGGGGCCACAGGCCTGAGTGACAGGCAGATGGCAGAGCAGCCTGGGCTTGTGACATATGTAACACAGCAGCACAGGCTGAGCTGAGGGCCAGGCAGCTTAGAACAGTGAGAGATGTGACACCCTGCGCCTGGGCTTCTCCCATTCTGCCCCTCTCTACCCACTCCCTCCCACAGAGAGCAGCCAACACACAGCTGCAGGGAGCAACAGGAGAGGGTCCCCTGTGAGCCTAAAGTGGCCAAGAGAGGAGAGGAGATGGACCTCAGGATGACACAGCCTGACCACATGCTGAGACCCCACATCAGTCTCCATGGAGCTGCCCATCCACCCTCGGGCACTGCTCCAACATGAGAGCACAGAGCCAGGTCACCACCCTTGAGAGACAGCAGCTCAGATCAAAGACAGGAGCAGAATGAACAAATGCAGCTTGCAGAGAGAGGTGGGGGACTTCAAAAGCAAATTACCAGCAATGCTCACAGAGACAGAGGGGAGAAGACGGCGTCATAAGACAAGAACAGGGAAACAGTTTTCAAAAAGTGAAAACAGAGAACTAAAAAGCTCTTTTCTGCAGCTAAACCATGACAGCACAAGGGAACACTGACTAGAGCGCAGGAGGGCAGGAAACTTCCAGAAAATAGAGACAGCAGATAACTAAGTGGAAAATGAGAAAGGAAACACAAGAAAGGGGGGAAGACGACACAGAGCAGGTACATGGTGAAACACCTCAAAACCCCGCGCCCCAGGCTCTGCGTCAAGACTGACAGGCTCAGTGAGCACGTGGCTCAGGGGGAGGCCACAGTCGCCTTCTCAGCACCAGGGTCACAGCACAGAGGCAGCTAGAGCAAAAGCTCAAGTGTCACCTGTCACAGAGGGCTTCACATTGGAAATAGCCTAAGGTTCTAAAGCCCTTTTGGGGAGCAGGAAATGGGGAGGATGGCAACCAAAGGTCTCACCTTTTTTATAATAATCCCTTTGGCCAACCAGGGATCAACAAAAAACATCTCCCACCTCGAATCACACGGCCGACCACATGAGAGGTGGCACCCAGACATGCAGACACAGCCCACAGACACTCTGCCTCCCATGATAAGGAGAAAACAAATCCAGTAACAGTAGAGCACAGAATCCAAGTTACAGGGGACGAGCACACAGTGAGCAGGAGGATTTTTTCATAAAACCCCAAAAGTGGCAAGACCCCAAATGAAGAAGGGATGGACAAAGCGCAGTCTGTCCTCACAGCATCCCACTCAGCCACGCATAGGAATGCAGCGCTGGGTCTTGCTGTGACATGGGCACATCTGGAAAGACCCCCAAAGCCATGCATCATGAGGACCTGTCCTCCTGAAACGCCCAGCACAGGGTCTCTCACCAGAAGCTGGGTCAGTTACCGCTAATGGGCCTGCAGCTGCTTTCGGGGGTGATAAGAATGTTCTGGAATTGGTGTGTGACAGTCATATAACCTCACAAATGCATGTAAAAGCAGCTGAATGGTATGGTATGAATTAAATCTCAAAGCCATTATTTGAGAAATAAAAACAAAACTGAGTCAGAGCTGTGAGCCACCAAGCAGCAGGCTGCTCGCTGGGGCAGGTCAGCAGGCCCCATAGACACGCTTCAGGATGCGAGTGACAGGTGACTTAATGTGCTTGAGCCTCCTGAGGGGGTTTCCATACTGAGGGGGACCAGGAGATCAGTCAGAGATGAGCACAGAGCACACGCATCAACGAAAGGAAAAAGAAATACAAGCTTTAACTCCAGGGACGCCAAAAGGCTGTGCAGGAAAAATGACCCTGTACCTGATGGCTTGGCACGTTCAGAGTATAATAAAACAATCCCCGATACTGGTGTAAGCTAAATGATGCCGTGACTGTGCCCAAGGGGTGTGGGGGTGTGGGGGTATTACCCGTCTTCCACAGTGAGAAATCAATAATGCCTACAAGTGAAAAATCAGAAAGTGGCAACAGTCTTGTTCTGAGACACTGAGGCAATGACTGAAAGAAACAGTTTTAACAGTTTCAAACAATTGCTTTTGGGGAGCAGGAAATGGGGAGGATGGCCACCAAAGGTCTCACCTTTTTTATAATAAGGTTAAGAAAACGAATGGCTTTCATCAATCTGCCTACATCATTTGGGTTTAAAAACACAAACTAAACTTTTATAAAACATGTTAGTGAGAATTCGAGGGGCACTGCCTTTAGAAATGAGACAGAAACATTAGACATGATGGCAGCCGTGCCCCTCAGCACAGCAACCCGGGTGGATGCAAGCAGGAGGGTGCCCGTGGCAAGACGGACCCAGCTGGCACACAGCACCTGGTACTAATGTGCATCCAAAATGTCTAACTCAGAGCTAGCCCCCCATCTGCCTGGCTTCCAGATGTGCTGACCTTCACTGGCCTAATTACCTCCCCCCACAAGGAGATCCTGCTGATCAGGAAGACATGGCCACCCAAACCACCACGTGCCCACACACCTCAGTGATCAGGCTACTGGCCTTCCAGGCACCAGCCCTCTGGGAGAGCATTTTTTAAAAATCAGCAATCTTCCATGCTGGGGGAAGCAGATGCAAAAATAAGACACTTAACCTTCACGACTGGGGACAAAAATCCTGGACAGTCACAAGTTTATAGAAGGTCCCTTAGAATCTAGTTAACTTTTCCTGCAACTCTCTGACCTCCTACTGGCCTGGTTCAGCTACTGCAGCTTTAATAAGTATATCAGACACTCTAATTCTATGTAGGAAATAACATAATTAAACCTAATTCCAACGTGTCATTCTTTCCTCACCAGTAGGCCGCCTCAGGCACCGCATGGCCCCTGCCTCCCGGTTCTCACCTTCTTGTGTAATCTCTACCTGCTAAGTCTGCACTGGACTCACAGACTTGCCTCTAATAAAGTATACCTAAAAGAATTGAAGCACTGTTACTCTGAGATAAGTTATAAGATCAGGTGGCTCCTGGCTGGGATGGCCTCCCCAGCCACCATCTTGTGAGGTGCCTGTGGAAACAACCCCCTCATATGGAACTGACAGATCCAGCCACAGGCACAAGGTCCTGGGCCTGCTACCAGCACCCAGCAACCTGGGCAGCAATGAATCCTCCAACACCGAGTCTCAGCTGACACCTTGATTTAACCTCATAACAGACTTTGCAAATAGAACAAGGCTAATCCATGCAAACTATGAGATAGTAAGAATTTGCTGGTTAAAGCTGCTAAACTTTTTGAGAAGTTTGTTACACAGCAGCAGATAACCAATACGGGACCTTAAACTGTCAACAGGTGCTTCTGGAGAAACTGTTTCATACCCTGGAGTTTTACAAAAGGCGAGGCAGTCCCGGATGGCTCAAGTTTACAAAAGAGAAACCTCAGCAGCAGACTTGCCCAGCCTGTCTCCACGCCCAGGGATGCCTACTCACCAAAGAGGGATGCACTCATTAGCTCAGACGCCTGTGTCCTCCCTGTGGCCAAAGGTGAACATGTGCTGAGGCACAGAGGCCATTCATCCTGCTAGGAGAGGGCCACACAAGCACAACGTCTGGTTTGCTTATTTTCAAGCCCAGATGATTTCATTAGTCTTGAGAGAGAGTGGGCACCTGAGTGTTCAAAGAAGGCAGCACAAAAGAAGTGTGGGCAGTGCCCAGTCATCTGAGTCAAGGCAGCAGGTTAGCGTGTTGGCCCATGCTCTCTGCGCCCCACCCAGGTAGCCCGTTTGGAGAGGGTCTGCTGTCATTGAATTCTGAATGTCAAATCTAAACAACCGCAGACATTTTTGACTAAATAAGCAAGCAAGCAAGCAAGGGCTGCATTTAAAACACTAATCCAAACCTGAAATCCATATCCATAGTTAGTTGGTCCTCGGGGGAAAAAAAATCAAAATAACAGACTGCTTCAATTTACATGATACTTTCAGGTTTACAAAGCATTTCAAACCAAGAAACTCATTGGGGTCTCCAAAGAAGACTCAGTCTGGCCATTTTAATCTCCCATGGCCTGTCTAAATAGGATTCTCCAATAAACTCCCTCCCCAGTTAACACCCACATCACTCACAGAAAAGTCTGTCCTATCTGCTCTCCTGTCCTCAGTGGTCAGCAATGTTCTCCTGCATTTCCATGATGGCTAAATTACAGAAATCAGACTTCAAATGAAAAAATAATGATTTGGCAAAAACAATAAGCCTGCTCCTTTTAAATTCAGAGATCGGAGACACGGAAACTGCAGTCAGCACAAAGACGTTTACTTTAAATCAGAAATGCTTTTCCCGTTCCAGAAAAGCTGTGGGTTACTCAGCACCATTAGCAGGTCATTCGAAGTTGGAGACCAGAACGCAGTTTTTCCACCTCAGGCAGCCTGCCAAATCTGTTTGGGGGCATCTGTGATAAGTCATCTGAGATAAAGAGACGATACGCTGGTCTCACTAGCAGGCACCAGAGAACACATAGGGTTTCTGCCTAAATTATTTTAAGCAAAACTTCAAATACCATGGAGAGCAGCCTGGCAAACAGCATGAGAAGGTTAATGTTTTGCTTTCAATCTGAAAAACTTAGCAGGACCCGGGGTGCAGACAGCGTGTGGAGCTACTGCTGAGCGCGGATGGAGAATCATTTCAAATTCAGAGCTGGCTTCCGAGGACATTCTAACAAAAGTTGGTGCACCTGGCGCCAGTAGGAGCAGCCCATTTATATGTGAGGGGGAAATCTGGGGCACAAGGCTCCTCCCTGGGAAGGTCCCCACGATCGCTAGAGCACCCCTATGTATGTTTCTAACATCACATCCTCCATCTTCCAGGTGCCCCTGCAGCCAGTGGAGAGCAAGGTGTGCAGGACAGCGCCCTCTGCGACTAGACAGACACCTGGTTCAAAGTCTGCTCCACCGCTCACCAGGGGGTGACCTTGGGCAAGTCTTCTATTTCTTCACAAGTCACTAAAGATTCACTTCATGTCAGAAATGGATACTACAAGTTCAGAGATGTTATCAAGAAAAAAAAGAAAAGGTCAATGCCAATATGAGGCTTGCATCCTGGTGAGAGAGTCAGAAAACCAAGACATGAGTGTCTAATGTGTTGGGCTGTGCGAAGTGCTGAGGTGGGTTAAAAAATGAGAAGGTGGTGATGCAAGTGTGTTAATTAAAAAGATGTAAGCAAGGCCTCAGTAGGGAGGTATTAACTGAAGAGAGACCAAAATAAAGCAGATGAGCCCTGGAAGGGCCTGGGGGCATTTCAGCATTCCAGGGAACAAACATGCCAAGGCCCTGAGGTAGGCAACAGTTTAGTGTGTTCCAGGAACAGCAAGGAGACCAGTGTGACTGAAGGATCATGAATGGAGGTGAGGCCCCTCACCTTCCATAGCATCACACAACATAACTGCATCACACATCATCTTCCTGCAGACTCCACAACTCGGCTGGTTAGGCACCTGTCGCAACAGTCCAAGCAAGAAGCCGTGGACTGGGGGCCTGGGCTGAGTGAGCACAGCAGGTGTGGCAAGCAGGGGCAGGTAGCTGAAAGGGAAAGTCAGCCTCGACGTGGGGTGTCAGCCAAGAGAGGAGTTCAACAGGAAGAACGGCGCTGTCATTTTATGGAGCTAGGAAAACTGGGGGAAGAGCAAACACACGGGAGCTGGTGAACGAGGACCAGGAGCTTGGTTTGCAGGCAAGTCAGACGGCTGCGCCGCCCGCCACCTGAGAAGCAGCATCACGAATGCAACAGGACAAGTGAGTCTGGAGTCCAGGGGAGAGACCAGAGCCGAGGCTGTGAAGTCACCATCTAAGAGTGAACACAGCAAAGACGGAGAGCGCAGGAGCAGGGAACACACGCAGCATCTGGAAGCTCAGCTTCCTCCTGCTGCAGCCTAACGGTCCAGAGAGACAGAGGTGGCAGCGCACGCCACAGTAGTGCCCCGAGCAGAGTATAGCCAGGAGTGCAAGGCCGTGACATGACCACTGCCTGCCCTTTGCCCTGATCCTCTCACCAGCCACCATGCTCAGTATGTTCCTAAGTTGCATCCTCAAAATTCAAGTGCAAGGTCGATATGATTAAGTCCAGGAAAGTGAGTGTCTGTGGGGTTGTGATTTGCCCAATTCTAAACAGCAGGGCCCACACTTCCTCCCCAGCCTGGCAGCAGTAACCTCCCCAGCCCCACGCTGCCCCTGAAGCACATGCCCCTGCTCAGACTTCTGTCCAGCACCCTCTGTGACTGATGGGAAGTCTCCCGAATTCCCTGAGCCACTGCAGCAGACGCCCAAGTTCTGGGAGGAGGGAGTGGCACTCTCCCATCTATAGCAGGAGGGTCAGAAGCACAAGTCACAGTCTGGAACTTGCAACTGGCATTGGCAGTGGGAGCCATCCCAGAGGACAGAGCCCTCATTCTGTGGAGAGCATGCAACCTCAGGATGGCACAGAGCATGAACAGAGGACACCAGGCTAGTGACAGATTCACCAAGTATGGAGAAAATCACGTGATCAGATGTCATAGGTGAAGCTCACACATGGTGAGTATAGAAGGAAAAAAGCTCGTTTCTCCGCGGATTTCACAACCCAGCAGGGCCTGTCGCACACATCACTACTTTGAGCCTCAAGTTTTAATAGTGCTGTTGTGGGAAACAGTCTAGATGGGCAGCAGCAGCAAGCAGCACTTGGAGAGCAGGAGAACACCAAACTTCACTTTATGCCAGCAGCCCAGAGGAGAACAAACTCCAAATTCTGAGCCTTGATCCACAGTTCCTCACAACATTTATAGGTTACTAGGTGTCATCTTAGATCATCCTACCATTGGGGCTATTTTCCACTTTTAAAGAAATTCCTAATCCCTGATTGAAGGCCTTTGCAGGGTCTCTAACCTAAAGCATGCTCACAGAAATAGATAAGAAAGGGCTCTTTTCATAAGCATCTGTTGACTCTCTAGCCAAAGCCTGGTACAGGGGTATCTGCATTTCAAAAGGGGAAGTCAGACTCCTAGGGCAGGTATTTACAATGCAATAGGTAGGGACCCATGGTTAATTAGGTTCCTGAAGAAAGGCTGACAGGGAGGGGCACTGACCCTTCCCCCAGGCACTGAGTCTCACTGTAGCATTTTTATAATTTCATTTCACAACCAGGTCTGTTTTCGCCATCATAATGCCTCTTATGAGAATTGAACAGGGCAAAAACACAAACTCTTGCCCAAAGCATTAAAGACAAGGTGATTTCTAAAAAAGACAAACATACGGAGAGCCTGTCTTCTTTTCACAACCAGAAAGTCTCTCCACCACAGGTTTCCTCTCCACTCGGTCTTTGAAGAGGAAGATGCTCACCTGTTCAGATGCCGCATCCCTCCTCCAAGAGATCAGCTAAATATATAACACGTGCACAGCACAACCGGGAGCAGCCGCCCAACGGTGAAGACCACCTGTCTGCTGGAATAAACCACGCAGGATAAGTATGCCAGGCACAGCGACCCCTGCCTGATCCAAGCTGTGCTAGTGCATTTGAGCAACAGAACTCTGGACCTTGGCTGCACCCTACAGGTCCAGGAAGGATCAGCCTGTTGGCAGAGATGAGGTGGCACAGAGGGCTCCAAATGTTGTTCTTAAAACAGCTCACCCCTGATTGCAGGTGCATCCAGGTCTGAACATTAATCAGAAGTGTAGAGAGTGTGGTGTGTCTAAGTGGGGGAAAAGACATCCTCTAGTGAGGTACAGGGCAGTCTGCACACAGATCAAAGGCACCCTGGGCTGCCAACCTGACTGTCATGGAGCATGGAGAACGATAAATAATGTATTTTCATTCTAAACCTTTGAATCATTTTTATTTGGTGCAATACACATGTGTGACTTCTGCAATTCAATTTAAAGTAGCAGAGTTACTCACAGAGGGAGAAATTGTGCATTAGTAAGCCCTGGGTTTATGGGAAGTAAGACCTTCCACAGGAAATTATAGTACATCCTGCTCTTAAGACCATGGAATTTCAAAAGCCCATGACAAGGATTTTTTTCAGCTGCTTCAATTCCATAGATATTGTGCAGCTATACACACACACACACACACACACAAACACACACACCAATAAAATGAGGTGGACAACACAAAAGGTACAGGGGCTACAGTCAGACAGACCCGGGTTCAAATCCTGGCCACTTTCTGCAAAGTGTTTGGCTGCCCTGGGCATAGTCTCCCACTGGGTATAGAGAGGATAACTGCAGCTACCTTACAGGGTAGTGTTGACAGAATAAAAAGGAAATGGAAGCCAGGAGCACTGGCCAAGCCTATACTCCCAGCTACTCAGCTGAGGCAGGAGGACTGCTAATTCAAGGTCAACCTGGGCAACTTGTTGAGACCCTGACTCAACAAAAAATTTTTTAAAAGGGCTGGACTATAGTTCAATGGTAGAGCACTTTCCCAGCACATGCGAGGCCCTGGGTTCCACTCCCAGCATCACATACAGGAAATGGATGAAGCAATTAACAGAGTGCCTGGTGCAAAAAGAATGCTCTGTACGTGGCAATGTAACAATAATTAACAGAACATCAGGTGGTGACCTTGACCGTACCTAGATGAGAAGCTCTGAAAAGGCCAAAGTTCCATCTTGCATCTCTGAACCCACAGAACAGCCAGAATCAGATGAGGCCCAAATTAGACTTAATATTTCCTGAAGAATTCCTGTCCCATGCCTACCTTGAGACTCCATGTATAAGCTTAACAAATCAGTCAACAAGACAGCATTTGCCACTCCCGCTGGGGATGCCATCCAAAGAACAAGGTGTGCTTCACAGACATGTTCAGTACAAGTGAGCATTTCTGCCTATTTTTCTTCTTTAAAAAGTTTATTTTTTCAAATTATATAAGTAACACATTCACTGCAGGCAAAAATACCTATTTTTACATTGCCCTGCCCCAATTGTACACGTGCCCAACTCCTGCAAACCAAGGCACAGGTGTGGGGTTCAAGTGCCAACCCAGCCAGCAAATCACACATAATCCATTTGATATCTAGAGAGCTTATATTCTCTCAAAGGTGTGTCCTCTCTCACTCGGTCCATGTAACTGCTCAGGAAGTTGGACGACTGTAACGACAGGACATGGTGCCAATGGCAGTTGGCTTTTACTGATGCTACAAGTGCTCAGCACTTATGTGAGCCTTTGCATGTCCTGCGACATTTCCTCCTTGCTCTGTGTACACAGGAGGGAGCTCAGTCTACAATTTAATACACAGAAACAAAAGGCTGTTTCCCAGTTGCCAGGATAGCTTTTACTGATGCTACAAGTGCTCAGCACTACTGCCTGCCCACGGGTGCAGGATTCTGCCAAAATGCCCTGGAGTCAGAGCAGTGATGTTCCAACCTTCTGTGACCATATTAAAAACCAAAGCACTGAAGCGACTGCACTTAGGGCATGTCAATTTATGGTATGTGTATTCTACCCATGTTTTTAAAATTCAAATGCTTAAGTGCAGAGTGCAGGAAGTGTGGGTCACCTTTGCCACAGCCTGGCCTCACACCCATCCCATGCTCCTCAGCACTGTCCCAGGTCTCTTCCCAGTCACATCTGCCCGTGCATTTGTGTGTTCAGATATGCCCGCAGTTACACACTTCAGCAGCTACTGTTCTGCTGCTGTGTGGCCGTCTCCATCCTGCAGCGCACAGGGCCAAGCTCTCTACCACCGCTACACTCCAGACCCAGCCAGTCTATCCTGCCAGGCTTTTACTGATCCCAATTCAAACAGCACCACAATCCACAGCCTCCTGTAAGAGACACCTGTCTCTGTGCACATGTGTAAATATTTCTTTGTGGGGGACTCCTTGGAATGGAGCTGCTGGATGAAAGGAAATGCAGTTTAAATTCTAATAACTGGCAAATTGCCAGGGAGTACTCTGTGACCTTGACCAGCTACCCCCCTCCCCCGTGGGCTTCAGCTTCCATAGTTACCAAACCAAGCAGAAGACTCTCCAAGCCCATCCTGCTCTTACAGGCTTTTTTTTTTTTTTTTTTTTTTTCCTTTTTCCAACAAGATCCAGAGCCAAGCAGAGCTGGGATGAATGCTCAGACCTAAGCTCAGAGCAAACAGGCACTTCCCCCAGGAGGCCCGGATGGGGGAGCCCAGGAAGCAAGCAGAAGAAGAAAGGTACCAGAAGGCTGAAGATGCTCTCAAAGAAACATGATCTGGAGCCACTGGAGGGCGAGAAAGCTGAAAGTCAAGGACGCACACACCCAATGAGAGAGAAATGAGAATCTCAGAAGTTGAAAGCAGGTCAGCCACGGGGGTCTGTGCTTTGCCAAGACACTTTTCCTGCCAACAGGTAACACCAGAAAGTACCTCCAGCAGCTTGGGAAGGAATCCCAAAGCCTCAACACAAAGCCAGTCAACAAAAACCAGCTGTTCAAGGGAGGGAGGGAGGAAGACAGGCAGACTCCTGGGAGTCACAGGGCAGCTCAGGGGAGACACACCCACACCACTGGCATACTCAGGGCCGATTCCAACAGGAGGAGAGCAGAAAAGACTCAGCCTTAGGCAGCAGCACCTAGGCCAGCAGAGCCAGCCCCCTCCCACAGGCAGGGCGGAGACCCAGACAGCAGCTGGACCACACTCTATTTTGAATGACTCCCACATACACCTGCGAGCTAAGTGCATTCTTTTCCCACGTGAGAAAGAGACCTTGACATATGGAACATGGTAATAAATGACAAACCAGAGGCTATTTCAAAAAGCCCATAAAGATGTTCTATAGGCTGACAATTTCCCCCGAAGTCCTAATTTTATCTAGGAACCCAAAACAAAAAAGATCTGGAGGAAGCAGAGGGCAGAAGCAAGAGGTGGAGGAATCTGGCAGGGATTTGTAACTCAGCAGACAGCCGAGCCTGCTGGCGTGCGCTGGACTCTCTGGTCCACTTGCTGCAGGCTCGCTGTACCCAACCACTACAGTGAAAGGCAATGACATAAGACCCAAGTCCACCTCCCTGGGGACCCAAGGGAAGTTCCCAAGGGATATGGAAGTCCTCCAGAGACTCTGATTATACTTTAGTTAAGAAATAATTCTCTCCACACTTGGCACCTTTAACTGAGGGACATCTGAAGCAGAAATTCACTCCCAAACTTTTACAAGTCCCATGGGACATGGGAAGATGGAAAGAAAATACTTCCTTTCTCCAGCTACGAAGGTGGAAAGGGGGAGAAATACATGGATGGTTCAACTACAATTTTTCCATTCATGATGGTATGAAAGGGAAGCATTCAATGGGACTTGTACTTTGAAGCTTAAAGTACTTTCTTTTCCCAGGCTAGGGATGTGTGGCCTGTCCTCTGTCAATGCTGGGCAGTAACAGCCAGCAGCAGCTCCTGGTCAGCCACAGGAATGTGATGGCAAAACCAGACCAGGTTGTAAAATAAACAATAAAAACATTATGGTAGGAAACCAGTACCTGGGGAAAGGGTCAGTTCCCCTCACCCCTCTCAGCCTTTCTTCAGGAAGCCCCATCAACTGTGGGTCCCTACCTACTGGACCCTAAATAACTGCCCTAGAAGGCCGACTACTCCCTCTTGAAATGCAGACAGTCCTGTGCCAGGCTTTCAAGGCCATAGATCTAACAGATACCTGTGAACAGAGCTGCATATCTATCTGTGAATGTGCTTCATGTATCTGTGTGAGTGTGCTTCATGTTAGAGACCACACGAGGCCCTCAGTCACACAGACCCTGCACGAGGCCCTCAGTCACACAGACCCTGCATGAGGCCTTCAGCCACACTTTTTTTAAGGAAAATACCCAGCCCCAGTGATAGGATGGGTCTAAGATGACACCAAATAACCTATAAACAGTGTGAAAACTGTGGATCAGGGCTCAGAATTTGGAGTTTTTTCTCCTCTGGGCCTGCCAACATAAAATGAAGTTTGGACTTCTCCCGAGTGCTGCTTGCTGCTTCTCCACTGGTCTGTTTTCCACAACACAGACACAAGGGCAACGGCCAACACTATCCACTTACAGCGTTTTCAACTTACAGTGAGTTCACCTGGACGTAACCCCATCATAAGTGGGGCACCTATAGTTCACTCTCCACAAAGGCTCTGGAATTCCAGCCTGGCTGTTGATGAATTTGTTCACAGTGTATAAACAGAGGGTGACTGCTGGGGGGCAGGGCCCCATCCCGAGGGGACCAGGCCCACAAGGCTGCTACCTCCTGAGTACTTACCTCTGGGTGGTAGAAAATGGAGAAGTAAACACGGAGGATGATTTCTGCTGAGAACACTCGGTACGTGGTATCAACCTGGGAGGGCTCCTTCCACAGACCTCTGCAGAGACCTCAACACACCAGAACTGACCGACAGGACACTCAGGGGAGCACCAGGATTAACCAGAGAGAGGACAGCAGGCACCAGCACACAGTACCAAGGGACTCCCTCTAGGAACAGGGAGGGAGCCTGGTGGCTGAAGCACTGTGCACAAGGGGAGGCGAGGCGACAGATAAGGGACGCCAGGCAGGCAGGTGGCAGTGGGCCTAAGGCCTCGCAGGCCACAGGGAACATGTATGTTATCTCAAGAGGAGGCAAAGTCAGTGGGCTCCCGAGTACGGAGGGCATGTAATGTGACTCCTGCGTGCTGTTTAAATCCGCAGGCTGCAGCGGGCAGAACGCACTGCAGAGCAGCATCACTGGAGCAGAGAGGCCACCTGGCAGCCTCGGCAACACCGCAGACCCAGGGGGCAGCAGTGAGGATAGTCAGTTGGGACTTGATGGATTGGAAACGGCAGTGAACCGCACAGAGAAACAAAGGATGCCTCCCAGATTTCTAGTCTGGGCAGCCAGGTGGTGGCATTTACCAAGACGGGCGTGGGAGGCAAGATGGTTCCCAAAGATGCTGTGACCACAGATGAGACAAGGGCCCAGACCCTGAGCTGGGAGAGCATCTGGGTTACCTCATGGGCCTGAGCCAACCACAGGAGCCGTGAAAGCAGGCCACGTTCTCTGGCCAGACACGGAAAATAGTTGGCAGAGGAGGACAGAAGAGATGCAGCAGGCAGGGAAGTCAGGTCCCAAACACCACAAGGATGTCACATGCCACTACTGGTTCTGGAAAGCGGGGGCAGGGATGGAGAGAGGCCTCCAGGAGAGAAGGGGCCCAGCTGAGAGGCAGCCAAGAAATGGAGGCCTTCATCTACAACCCCTTGGAAGTGCCTTCTGCCAGCGCCTGAATGAGCAAGGAGGGGTTTCCCAGCAGCTTCCAGAAAGGAAGGTGAAACTGCTCACACCTTGGCTTGGGCCAGTGAGACCTCCAACCTGCCAACCTAAAAGACAATGACGCAGCACTATTTTAAGACACTAAGCTCCCAGCCATTTATTACCTCAACAAGACGAAGGGAACAAAGCGCGGGCGACAGAAGGAGGATGGAAGGTCGGGGAGCAAGTGCTGTGGTTCAGCTGTCATCTTGGAGGGGCCAAGGGGCAGGCAGGGAGGCAGGGGTGATGAGCATGCAGCGCTCAGGGGAGAGCACAGACCCTGGCTGCAGCGTCTACTCCAGTGACGGCCGAGTCCAGGGAATACTGACAGACAGCGCCACTCGGCCTGCTGCCAGCCTGCTCCCTTTGCAGCCAACCTCCCGGAACGCTTCCCCAGTTGCCGTTTCCGACTCCAGGCCTCCTCTCTCTCCAGCCTCTGTGGAGGTAACTGGTGATAACTGCTGAGGAGAGCAGCAGAAGAGCAGGCTGGGGACCAGAGTGAGGAACTGGGTCTTGTCAACATAGTCAGGGTTTGTGTTGCCACTGAGTGTCTAAAAAGAGCAACCTGCTTGAAGCCAGTTGAGTTGACCCAGATGGCCCCCAACATTTGCACTTCAGACATCGTGGAGAGATGAGCCATACCTGCCATGCCTCCCCGCCTCAATTCCCAACTCATCAAATCATGACCAAACACACTCATGTAATTTTTAGGGTGATTAGTTAAGAAAAACTAGTTAATGGAAACATGTCCCTACTTTAACAATGTAGGCCCCAGCATGGCACTTCCTGGGTTCTTACTTATTCAACAAACCTTCCTGTAGCACACTGTATACTAGTCACTGTTCTGCATGCCCAGGTTGGAACAGATTAACACACACAAGGGTCCTCCCTGGAGGAGCTCAGGTTCCAACGGGAGAGCTGGACACGCCAACACACACAGGCACGTGAGGTCAAGCAATGCCAAGAGAAAATACACAGAAAAACAGCAGTGCCAGGGGCCATTCCAACAGGAAGACTTCTTGATACAGTAGTATTTATGCAGGAGGAAGAAAGCCAGGCACAGGTCAGGAGGAGGACTCCAGGAAACGTGGGCAGCAAGACCAAGGGCTGAGAATGAGGAATGATGAAGAGCCAGCAGTGGAGGTTTCAGGCAGCGATGGGAAACAGGAAAAGCAGGCCAGGGCCGGACCTGGGGTTTGAGGGCCCTGCACAGGATGTGGCTGTGTCCCAAGGACAAAGGGAAGCCCAGAGGTGGGAGGGCCATACTCTGACAGGGCCCGCTCCCGTTTTCAGTGAAGACTGGCAGCAGCAAGACCAGCAAGGGCTGCTTGCTGCACTAGCGAGCACATGACAGCGACAGCTGGACTGTGGAACGGGCTGCAGCAGAGAAGGGCATAGGGTGGGTCTCATCCTTGCTCGCAGGGCATCCCATGCCGGGAGACCTCATGTGGGGACCACCTACCTTCCTCTAGGGGTAAGGGTCCCATTTCATGTGGTCTCATGAAGCTGCAGGGGGACTGGTACAACAGCTGGTGTCAAGAGTCACTGCAGTTGTACCCACTCCCCATGTAAGGGCCTGATCTAAAGGAAAACAAGCCCAATCCAGAAGCTGCTTGGAAGGGCACTTTTTACACAATTCATTGAGGCTGAAAATAAACCAGGCAGGATCGTGATGCCCGGTCAGGCGGTGCCCTGTTGACGGCCGAGTACATGAGCGCTGGGCCAAGAAGCTCCCAGGGAGACACACGGGGCCTACATCCGCCACACCCGGCCCCCGTCTCTCCACAAGCCACTGCTCACTCCAGTCACTTGTTTATTGAGCACTCGAAATTGCAAGACACTTATTTCTACCCACAGAATCATTTTCTGGGAAAAGCAGAGGGAAATGGACTATGCAGGCCAGAGGCCACGTGGGAAAGGCGACCACTCCGCACTGTAGCGTGACAAGGAAGCATTCTATCTACCGACACAAGAGGCTGGGTCCCGGCGGAGTCCAGCCTCCCTCCCCCCTCCCCCTCCTACAACTCCCATCTGTTCCACCTCAAGCACCACCACCACCCCTATCTTGAAGAAGCTGGAGCAGCCAGGCGGCCCCACCCCAGTTCTCATGGTGGAGGGAAGGTGAGCCCCTCAAAACACAGGTCCGCACCCAACACTCCTGTTCATGATTCTTCAGAACTTCCCTGTTTTCCTGAGAAGATCAAACTTTCCAGGAACTCACGAGTCCTGCATGCTCTGGGGCTGCCCCACTCCCCCTCGACGGGAGCCCTCCCAGTCTCTGGATGCCCTGCCTCCCCGCTTCCCCAGGTCCTCTGAACATATAAGACAAGGAGACACCGTTAAGGGAAGGCCAACACCTCCCTCTCCCTCAGACCTGTTACTCAGAGCAGCTGTCCCCAGCCACACCCCAGTCCCAAAAGGGCCTTTGACTGGCTGTTGTGGCCTTGGGACTGTTTTTCTCAGAATACCACAGATTGTGTGGGAGGCCATCCTCACACGTGATTTGAGTTACCTCCCTGGCTGGGCGAGAGGCGCTTAGACGTAGCTGTGTCAGAGCTTTCCCGCCCTTCTCCAGGTCCAAGGGCTTGTCCGCGCAGAAGCGTGTCTGGCCACTGCCCCAAAGACCCAATCATCGCCCCTGACCTTGGGATGCTGCCCCCCTTAACCTTCACTGGATGGAATTTTCCCCTGAATTTTTGTTCCCCAATAAAAGCCCACTCCCCAGCATATTCTCTCTCTCTTGCTAGCCTCTTCAGTAAACCTCCCTACCGCATTAGGTGGCTGGAGGCTGGAGCTTGGAGGAGCCATCCTGGAGCTGGTTTAAAGGTAATTAGAGTCTTGTCTCTTTAATTTAAGACTCCCTAGCGTTTTACTCATGAATCAAACCTTCCTTAATGAAGCCAGTGCTGGTCGCTGCGCAGAGATGACTCTTCAATGCTGGTCACACAAAGACCATCAGCCTTTGACTCAGGGACCCAACTATTAATGATCAAGTTTCAAGTTTTGCACCGATTTTAACCTAGAGACTAGTCCCCAGTGTGACTCCCCAGAGCTGAGCAGAGAGCTGTGAGCTGTCTGCCCTGAGGTGCTGCTGCGTCCCCAGACCATGCACAGTCCTGTTCAACACCTGTGCCCGCATGGCACTCTGGGAGACCTCAGGGACACGACCACCTCTGAAATACGCATGTGAGTACAGACCAACCCAAAGTCCAGCTCCAAGGAAAGGGCGACAAGATCCACGGAAGCAGACACCTTCTCAGTCACCACCTGGGCTTCACAGGAAGGCATTACCAGAAAGGAAAATGTGAGTGGAGTGCTTGCTACACATTAGGCACTGCATCACCTTTGGTGGACTTACCTGTACCAAAGCCCTGCTGGTTAATCATCGTTAACACCCCTTCTTCTCAGCCGAGAAAACCAAAGCTCAGGAAGCTCGTAGCCCAAGGTCAAACAGCAGCTAAGTCCCAACACAGCACTCCTCCGCTGCCCCTCAGCCTCTGCCCTTCCCAACAGCACCATCAACCCGAGCCGCCAGCACAACTGCGGTTCCAGCAAAGAAACAGATGCCGCTCCCGCAGGACGAAGCTTCAGAAAACCTCTTCCAAGGCTACCCTTCCAAGAGCACCGACACCAGCTAGACGACAATGGGTTTTGTTTGGTCAAAATAGAAAAGGGAAAGACAGATATTTCTTTAAACACCTTTAAAAATATAGTGCTTAAGAGAATTTATACAAAAAAGAAAACTAGAAAAAGTCAACATCTCTTATGTCAGAAGGAACTGAAATAAATTGTCAACAAAATTCAGAATCCCGTCATATACACGCAATGTTTTAGTCAACGATGGGCACATGTGAGGTAGTCCCAGAAGGTTATGTGCCTAATGACGTCAAAGCCACCTTGGTTTGTAAGGACATAATGCTGCACAATCACAACATCATCCAACAATGAATCTCTCTGAACACAGCCCCGCTGATCAGCACGATCCTGACAGTCAGGTGGCCTGGGCCCTTCCTTCACCAGTGTGCTCGCTACTGGGTGGATCTTGAACGTCCCCCAAGGCCCGTATGCTGAAGGCCTGGCTGCCAGCCTGTGGCACCCCTGAGAGGGAGTGGAACCTTCAGGAGGTAGGGCCTAGCAGGAGGAAGTTAGGTCGCTGGCAATGTTCCCTGGAATGGGCTGCTGGGGCTCTGACCCTTCCTCTCTTTTGCTTCCCAGCGCCCAAATCTTTGTTACTTGAGATCTAAGCACAATTCCAAAATTGTAGACCCAATTTTTACTATCATTGACATATTTACTGCAGTTTGCAAACTGTGCTTAAAAGAATTCTAGAAAAGGCTGGGGATGTGGCTCAAGCGGTAGCACGCTCGCCTGGCATGTGCGGGGCGCTGGGTTCGATCCTCAGCACCACATAAAAATAAAAATAAATAAATAAAGATGTTGTGTCCACCGAAAACTAAAAAAAAAAAAATAAGTATTAAAAAAAATTCTCTCTCTCTCTCAAAAAAAATAAAAATAAAAAAGAACCCTAGAGATATATTTTTTGTCCCTGGTAAGCAGAGCTCTCTTTCTGCTTCTTGGTTGCCATGTCCCAGGCCGCTTCCCTCGGCTACACCCTGCCACCATGATGTTCTGTCTTACTCTGGGCCCAGAGCTACAGAGTTGGCCAACCAGAGACTAAACCTCTGAAACCGTGAGCTAAAACAAACTTCTCCTCCTCCAAGTTCTTGTCAGCTCTTATTGGTCACCATGACAGAGCTAACTAAAACTCCATCTGAAGGCTGCCACGGAATGACAGACAGGGGCAAGAAAGTGGGGTGAGCTCTAAGCTTTCTACTCCCTGCTTTCTTCCCCTCACAGATCAAATGCTGAAGATTCTGACAGCTCATTTAAAATAAAAAAGGTCCACGTTCTCAAAAGAACTCAAAGTAGGATCTGGAAGATTCGGTGCGTCCACATTCACAGCTACATTACAGGCAAAAGAAGGCCAGCCAAGGCTCTGCCATGAGGCACGTGGATCAACAGTGTGTGCACCCACATAAATCCTGCCAGCCTGAGGAGAAGGAAAGGCTGGCACCTGCCACACCACGGATGAAGCTGGAGGCCACGGTGCCGGCTTCTCCCACCGCCCCAGGCCCACCCAGCTCTCTGCATCAGTGTTCTGACACTGATGGCCGCCTTCCTCTCTCTAATCCAGTCTTTTGGTTCAACCAACCAGATGTGTTAACTGCGGAACACAGCTGATGGACTTTTATTTCATGAGATTTATGTCAAATTGATGTGGAGAACACAAAATCAAAACCACAGTAAGGGAAATAAATATGAAAAGCATTTCTGGGTCATCTGCACAACCAGAGGCAGCATATATTAAAAGGGGAAGAGAGAAAGAGAAGTTTAAAATCATATATATTCCCTCCCCTGCAGGCAGAAACAAGTCCTCGGAAACAGAAAATTGTACTTTTCCAATAACCCTAAATTGTTATTTATTTCTGAATCCTCACCTGTTACTGTTCAGTTCCCCAAGGCTTCTACACACTGCCAAAAAGAACTGGGATTCTAGGTCTGAATTTATACTCCATACGCACCCACATATACACACACCGATCAAATCTACAACCTTTTTTCATCCACCTCATCCACCTTTTATTGTATTTAAGTTTTCTGTTCAAAACCCTGATTAATTTTCCTTTCAGTAAAAGAAGTGGGGAATGCAAATCCTTTTTCCCCAGAGGCCTTTCCTTCTCTTTCCTGTTATTTTGAGCCTTGCCGCTGAATTGGAAAGCCAGAGCCCTGAAGATACCCCAGTGTTACACAGGAGAGCACAAAAGGAGCGCAGGAAGGGCAGGAAGAAGGCCGGCCCCTAACACAGCTCCTGACAGACTCCAGCGTGCCACCAGCCAAAACCATACCTGCAAGTGTGGAATCAGACTGCTGTGGCCTCCTAACCAAATTTCGAACGAAGCACAGGCGGCCTCAGGGACAGGCTTGTGCACAGCAAGCAGAAACATGAGCACCGCAGGATGCTCGGTCACAGCCGGGCTTGTGACTCCTGCCAACTCTGGAGCAGGTCAGCATAGAGGAACCTGACAGCTTAGGTCTGTCTCCCCTCAACTTCAACAGCAGAGATGACCAGAGATAAAGGAAAGGAAGAGAGCAAGTGGACTTCCAACAAGCAAGACTCATCCAGAGGTCAACAGTGCAGAAGAAAAGGTTGAAAGAAAAATGAAAGAGCAGACAGAGAGGTTCCAAGAGAAATAAATACGTCAAGCCAAAGAGAAGAGGAGACAGGGAAGGAAAGGAGGAATAGGAGGAAAAAGACACACACACACACACACACACACACCCCAAGACACAGAGGGAGACAGGGAAGGAAGGGGGTAAAGAGCACAGCAGGAGACAGAGAAATGTGTACCACCTGCCAGGTGGCAACTGGGGACAGGCAGGACCCTCATCCCACAGCTCATACAGCAGGCATCTTCTGAGCACCTACTATGATGCTCTGCAGGGAGACAGACTGAGTAGTTTAGTCCTGGGTGTGAACAGTTCAGTGCAGAGGAATGAACAGACTCCCCACCTAGAAGACCCCCAAAGCTTTGGGTTGAAGCCAAGGGGTATTTACTCTCTAAATATTAAGATGTTTTGATGCATAAATGGTGGAAACACTAGTTTACTAGTTTAAAAAAAATAGATACTTCACCAAAAGTATAAGCAGTGATAACAAAAACAGATGAGTTGGAGGCTGGGGTTGTGACTCAGTGGTAGAGCATTTGCCTTGCATGTGCGAGGCACTGGGTTCCATCCTCAGCACCACATATAAATTTTTTTTTTAATTTTTTGGCGGACAAAACATCTTTGTATGTGGTGCTGAGGATCGAACCCAGGCCGCACACATGCCAGGCGAGCGTGCTACCGCTTGAGCCACATCCCCAGCCCCAGCATCACATATAAATAAATGAATAAAATAGAGGTCCATCAATGTGTTAAAAAAAAAAATCGAAAAAACTGACGAGTTGAACTTCAAAATTAAGAACACGAGAAAAAAAAAAACACGGGTGCTTCAAGGATATCATCAAGAAAGTAAAAGGACACCCCATGGGAAGGGAGAAAACGTGTCAATCACATCCAGTGAAGATCTAGTGTACATAATAGGCAGAGAACTCCTGCAACTCAACAATAAAAAAGACAAACTAAAACAATGGGCAAAGGATCTGGAAAGACAGTTCTCTCAGACAAATGGCCAATGAACCTGGAAGAGCGGCTGCACATCATCAGCCACCAGGACATGTGACCCCATCCACAGTGGTGCCACTGTGCTGTCCGCCAGGGTGCCTAACACAACAGGGCCAATGATAAAAAACGCTGACCAGCATGTGCAACATCAGCCGGAACCCTCACTCACTGTTGGCACAGGGCAGTCACTTCTGAAAATATTCTGATGGCTCTTCCAAAAATTAAACAGCTACCACTTGACCCAGCAATTCCCCTCCTAAGCACTTACCCAAAAGATACAAAAATCACTGCCACTCCGCTCGTAAACTTCATAACCATGTTATTTACAATACACAAAAGGTGGAAACAACCCAAATACCTACCAGCAGATAGAAGGGTCAACAAAACATGCTGTATCCCCACAGTAGAGTGTTATTTAGGTATAAAAATGGCATTCTGACATGTGCTACAATCTAAGGATCTGTCTACTGATGGACAAACCTTGAAAACATGCTAAGTCAAAGAAACCAACCTCAAAAAGTCACATCATATGATTCCAGTAACAGGAACTATCATCCACAGGGACAGCGAGCAGAATGGAGGCTGCCAAGGGCTGGAGGAGGGTGGACAGACAGCAACAACCAACCAGAACGGTGTCTGTTTAGGCAGGAGACCCTGTTCTAAGATGGGGAGTGGACGTACGATTCTGAATCCACCAACAACCGTGAAATCCACACTTGGTTTGCGTGACTCAACAGCATGTGACCTCATCTTCATAAAGTTGCTCCCTCGGGGATCGCTAGCCCTTCAGAGAGCAGCATGAAGGAGGCTTTATCCTAAACACGCAGACTTGTCAGGAGGCCTGACTCAGACCTCTGTGGGCACCTCCACAGAGGCATCAGAAGAGAACTGGTGACTCTTCCCACATACCAAAACTAGGAACGCATTTAAAAAAGGGCCCACACCCTGATTAATGTCACAATCCCAAATAACCCATAGGGAGAAGCCCTCAAGCCCCACATGCCAAGAGAATGAGCCAATAATTCACCAAAACGAAATGCAATGCATAAACAGAGAAAAAGTCACATCACCATAGGAAATACAAATGGCTCATGTTCTGCCTAGTGCAGTTAAAAGGGTATCATCCATTAACACTGGCTGGAATGGCCACCAGGGTCAGCTTGCTGGTGACACTGAAATGCATGCAGTCCTCTCAGGAGCAATACGGAAATCGACAGCAGGAGTCAGAAAAACCTTGACACTTCACCTGGCAACTCTGCTACTGGGACCAAACCCTCCACATAATAAGAAGTGTGGGGACGTCCACACACACAGGACACCCCAGCAAGGCTTTCCATAAGACCATAGTAAAGAGACCAGCTACAGGCTGCTGGCTCACAACCTGGCCTGTCATACAGATGGAACATCTGGCACTTGCTGCAACTCAGGTTATGTGGGTCACGTGAGGACTGAAAAGCCTGGTGATGGTGGGCAGGGAAGGCCAGGCACACCCCACAGTGGGTTCCACTGTGCAGAGGGGAGAGCTTGGGGAGGAAGCCGCCTCCGCAGCTCCCTCTAGTGGCCGGCACAGGGTGGGAGGGAACCGCTGGGACCCACCTGAATGATCTTCCCACACCATTCAGCCAACCTCCACCTCAGTTTCCTCATCAGCCAGTTAAACCTTTAAATGACTTATTACAAGAAAAACTAAATTCATTCTTCTGTCTCATTTTATTTTTAGTTCAAATTTTTTCAACTGATACACAAAAACATCAAACCTGTACAGATTAATGTGATGGGGTCCCTGGTCCGCAGTGTAAACATTTAAATCACTTCCATCTTCTCAAACACTCAGCATCTCTTTGGGGCAAGAACTTTCAAACTCCATTGAGCTTTCTGAAATGTGCAGTGCGTTGTTACCTGTCACCCTACCATGCCGACCTCATGGGACTTCCTGCTCCTATCTGACTTAGTGCCCATTCGCCAACTCTCTGCCCCTCCCCCAGCTCCCCTCCCAGCCCCTGGCAGCCGTGTTCCCCTGGCAGCCGTGTTCCCCTGGCAGCCGTGCTCTACTCTCAACTTGGATGAGATCCACTTTGGATTCCGCGTGAGCCGGGTCATGCACTTCAGGTCTCTGCATCTGGCTATCTCACTTAACAGCCTTCAGCTCCACAAGGTCGTCCCCATTCTTCCCGTGGCTGGATGACACTGGTTACGTGTCCCCGCTACATCTTTACTCCCTCACCAAGCTGTTCCACATCATGGCTGCTGTGAACAGCGCTGCAGTGAGCACAGGGTGCAGACGCCTCTTCGACCTCATGATTTCATTTCCTTTGGATCCACATGCAGGAGTGGGGCCTCTATTTTAGTTTTCCGAGGAACCTCCCCATTTCTGATAAGGGCGACGCTGACTCACGTTCCCACCACGAGTGGGCCAAGGCTCCCTTTCTTCCACATTCTCGCCAGCACTTGTTTTCTTAGGTATTTTTGATAACAGCCATTCTTGATTAGTGATTTCTAACATTATCTTACACCTGTATTTATCTGAAGTCCTCTTTTGAGAAATATCTATATAAGTGTACTACCCATTTTTCAATCAGTTTTTTGATTTTGCTTGGGGGGGGGGGGGCGTTGCTATTGACTATCTAGAGCTCCTTCCATGTTCTGGACATTAATTTTGTCAGATGTATAGTTCACAAATAAATATGTCCCCTCTGCCTGAGGTGGTGTGGCCAGGGTGAAGTCCCAGCCTCGGGGACTCCATTCACCTTAAAGTCCAGGATTCGGTGTTAGCTCCCCACCTGTGGAGCACCTGAGGGAGCCCGATTCCAGATGCCGGCCATCTCTCGCTCTCCCACTCCAGTTGGCCTCCCAGGGCCAGCTTCTCCGCACTCCCCGGGGCTGAGCCCGGGCTTAGCAGCTGCTCAGAGAGGCCTTCCTGGGCCTTGCACTGAAGCAGCCCCACGGTTCCCTTTCGGCATCCCAGTCATGTTTTCCACAGCATGCGATGTACATCAGGGTTAGTTTTATTTGTTGTTTGACTCGTTTCCAGTCTCTCTACTCATCTGTGAGCTCTGTGGTGGCAGAAACCCAGAGTCCTGCAGTGCCTCACACTTCCCATGCAGTTCAGCAGATCTTGCTGAAGGACAGATTCTGAGTTTTACAAGGCCCCAGGCACAGAGGCCAGCACTGTTGGTCCAGAGACCTCACTTCAAACAGGGAGGATGGAGAGAACGCACTCCTTTTCCCCATAGATTTGCCTAAGATTTGCACCAGCTCCCAGGACCTAACAGGACATTCAACAACTTGCTGACTAAATAGAGTTGGTCATTTTCATGTGTGTGACTTTCAGCCCTCAATTGCTATAAGAAAAAGACCCTTTAAAAAATGACCAGGTAGCTGACCATCCAAATTATCGGCCCAGAACATGAACACACCCCAAGTGTGGATTGCCCACCTCCCACAGGACTGCACTCATCGGTACTGTGATGAAGATCATTTGGATGGAGCCAGAGATTCAAAACTAGCATGAAGAAAACACAAAGGCAAAAAATGTGCGCAGTAGAGTGAGCAAAACAGGGCTGCCCTCTGAACCCCAGGCTCTGTGGGATGATGAGGCAATTCAAGGAGGAAAAAGACCAGCTGCTGCCAGATACCCAGAGGACAGCACCCACCCACTGCATGCCCCCCGGATATGCAGAGTTGTGACAGCAATGCTGGCTCATACAAAAGCCACTGGGGGTTGCCCGCTGGGCCTGGACCCCCACAATCTTGGTTCACAATCCCAACGAACCCAAGCATCATTGTAATTCAGACTTCCCTCTCAAAGACGGCCAAAATCGGGTCTGAATCAAGGATATTCACCAGACTCTGCCACCTGCATGCAGATCCAGCAGCCACGAGATTGGCTATTAGAGAGATGTCACCAAACCTGAGGCTCCATCCACGCCCATTCCACTTCCCTGGAAGCCAAAGCCCCTGTTCTAAAATAAACAGAGCCTGTGGCTCCATGCAAACCCAGTCAGCCCCTAGGGCTGCCTCCTATCAGTCATACAGTCTCCCTCTCTCTCTTCTCCTTTTAAACTCCCAGAATTACAAAAACTTTAATTTTTAAAGAGTTTGTCTTAGTGCACATTCAGTTTCAGAGGGCTATTAAAAAATCATGAGCACACTCTCCTACCGCAGGACATGATTCATGCTTTCTGCCAACACACACCTCTCTTTTGGGCCTCTGCTGGTTACAGCATCCCAAACTCCTAGACAATATGAATTCCCTGTCTTCTGCACCTTTCCAAGTGGTTGCACATTAACACTGAACACATGCAGCACTTTCCAGGTCTCCAGAATGTTGAACAAGGCTGTTGCTTAGATAATGTAAGAGCAAAAGACTCATCATCCCTAGAATTAATTATTAGGATGGCAGCGAAATCATTGGTATGCAAGGCTCTTGATACTTAGGATAAACTTGGCTTTGCTAGAATGTCGGAGGACAAGGGCTGGGTGCTGGCTGGTTTCCCAGGGTAAAACCAGAGCTCCATCTGTCTAACACGGCTTAGCTAAGAGGCAGGAGGGCCTTTTCATTAACTCCAGTGTATCTCTACTATAAAGCCAACTGCAATGAGGGTGGTAAAGCAAACTACGGCTGGCTGTAGGAACGTCAATGCATTTAACAGATGAGGAAGGCTTGCCAAATTCAGAAATCAAAGATTTGTTTGGGCTTTGCTGGGATTTGGTCAAATCCCTATATCAGCTCCTTAAATCTTCCAACAATTCAGGAAAGACCTTGAACTTGCCCCTCAGGCTCTACCTTGCAACTGATCCAGATGCCACTGTGGACTTTGTAATAGTCAAGGCATACAGATGCCTTTTAAAGGTAGCATGTTCACACTATCTCTGAACACCACCAAAGGCTTTGTCAGTTAGAATGAAAGATACCAGAAACAATTTTTTCTTTTCCTCCCTTTGTAGTGCTGGGGATCAAACCCAGGGCCTTGTGCATGCCAGGCTAGTGCTCTGATACTGAGCCACACCCAGCCCTAGGAAAGAACATTGATTGAAATAAGTGGGGGTCCAGATCCCCAGACCAGCTATTGCTCGTGTCTGTATGCTCTGCTGCCCTTGCCGGGACATCTGGGAAGGTCAGGGCCTTCCTGCTTCAGAGTACCTCAGCTTCCTACTGAACTGGCCCATAGACAGCCACTGATCCGAGTCCCCAGCAATGGGAATGCATCCTGCTCCTCAAGGGCTGCCCGCTGCACCTTAGGTACATTCTAGAGAACTACAGACACATCCCAAGAACTCAGAGCTGGACACTTGTCATGGTAGATTATCTGTTTCTGAGCCTATTTTCTGTCAAAGCAAACCAACAACAGCAATAGAAAAAAATCTTAACTAGGGAGAAAAATTCAACAATCCCCCTGCTTGTACACATGAAGGGGGTTTGGGGGGGCTTGTGTGTTTGTTTTGGTACTGGGGATTAAACCCAGGAGTGATTTACCACTGGGCTACATCTCTTGCCGTTTTCATTTTCTGAGACAGGGTCTTGTGAAGTTGCCTAGGGCCTCATAATTGCTAAGGCTGGCTTCAAACTTGTGATCCTCCTGCCCCAGCCTCCCACGTCACATGGACGGCGACTACCACATGCGAGCTCTTCAGAACCCTTCAGGAAACTCCGGCCATCTCCCCTCCCTTCTGATGTGGGAAACTCCCACCCACCTTCAACCCTCCCACAGCTGTCACACTCTCTCGTCCCTGGGTCAGGCGCTCTCCCTCCATGGTGCTCTGGTCACACCCGGGCTCTGCTCAGGACACCTGGGAGAATACATTCTGCCATGTCAGGACTGCTCCCTGCGAGGCCGAGACCTGAGGCAGTGCTGGGTCCCCCACGGGCACCCAGCAGCCTACATGGGGCCCAGCCCATGGCGAGCCACCTGAAAATNCTGGTGGCCATTCCAGCCAGTGTTAATGGATGATACCCTTTTAACTGCACTAGGCAGAACATGAGCCATTTGTATTTCCTATGGTGATGTGACTTTTTCTCTGTTTATTTTAGAACAGGGGCTTTGGCTTCCAGGGAAGTGGAGGAGGCCCCACTAAGGGCAATTCAGTCAGAGGCCCGCTGCCCTCACCTGGTTTATTAAAGAAAGAGGCTGGAGGGAGCAGAATGGGGAGCTGTAGTTTAGTGGGTTCAGAGTTTCAGAGTTGCAAGATGAGAAGCGGCTCTGCAGGTGGCCCATGCTGACAGGTGCACAGCCCTGAGAACGCCCCTCCTCTACCCAACCGCAAACTTCCAACGGCCAGGATGGTCAATTTCATGTTACATGTAGGTTATCACAGTTGAAAATGTATTTTAAAAGAAACAGCTATAATAGTTCATGTTTAATGAGAATTTTCCTATGTGTTTTACTTTATAGTCATTATCCATAGAAGTGGCCCTACCATTACCTCAATTTTACACATGAACAAGCTGAGATCTAGGGAGGGCAAGCAACTTGCCCAGTGTCACACAGCTGCTAAGGGACAGAGCTGGGGTTCGCCCTCACATGAAATCCTGTCCTTGACCACAGCTCACACTGAGGAAAGGCCTTCCCCAGTTGCTAGTACTGAAAGGAGGCGACCGCCAGTTCCAGATTTGGAATCCCAAGACCTGAACCCAATCTGCACTTCTACCACTTGCTCGTTGCAGAACCCAATTTGAGTCTCAGGATTTTTACTTATAAAATGAAAAGAAAAATACCTTCAGAGTGACCCCAAAAAGCCTGCTAAGCATCAGTGAGCAGTCAGCACCCACAAACCACAAAGCTTCACCCAGCAACATAGCAGTGGGCCCTGTCCCTCCTGCCAGCACAGGAAGGCCAGGAGGGGAGTCCCAAATCAACACTCCCTCCCCCAGGCACACAGCTGAGATCACCTCCATCCCATCATGTAGACTGCAGGAAAAGGAAGAATCAAGGAAACTTTGTCCCAACCCCTGCTGTGGTTGAACTGTGCATGTCCCCCAAGGCTTGTATGTTTAAGTCTGGTCCCCAGCTGATGGCACTAAAGCCTTTGGGGCCTAGTGGAAGGAAGGCCAGTGATGAGAGAGTGCCCTTGAGGGGATATCTGGACCTGGCCCTCCTGACCGTGACCTGGCTCCCTGTTGTGACATTCCATTTCATCACAGGCTCAAAGACCACAGGGTCAAGCACCATGGACTGAAACCTCTGAAACTGAGCCAAAACACCCCTTCCTCCATATGAGTCAATTTTCTCAGGTATTCTGTCACCATAGCAGAAAGCTGGGTGACGCACCAGCCCAGCTTTGCCTCTCCAACAGTTCCCAGGTGAGCAGCATGATGGGAGCCAACCAGGAACAGCAAAGAATGGGGTGAGGGAAACAGCAAACACACAACATGGAAGAGGGTCATTCTTTAGCTTTAATGAGATGAGGTCCCGATGCCCTGACCCCTGAGCCTCCCACGCTCCTCCCAATCTCTCTCCCCGCTCAGCCCTGTCTGAGCAACAAGCTCGCCATCCTTCCCACTATCAGAGATTACTACAGATGTCATAATTGAGGGAATAAGATCTGTACCAAAAATCAGACCCACGAGAACAAGGACAGGCATTTGTTTTAAAAGAGGAAGCTTAACAGCAACAGGTGTGCACAACGCTGATTGGCAAACCTCGTGGGCAAAAGCCAGCCTGTGCTCTATTTTCGGACACTTTTTACATTTTAGGAGTGGGGGAAGGAGAAGGAAGAGGAGGATGAAGAGGAGAGCGGGAAACAGTGAGAGGAGAAGGAGTCAGACCAAGCAAAACCCTGACCATGTGGGCCTTTATCAAAAAGGTCTGCCCACCTCTGGTCCCAGGAGGCGAACTCCTACTTCCAATCACTTGGGAGCACAACGTGGTTTGTGCTCACTGTAGAAGAAAACCAAACACCAGGGGGCCCACAGACACAGGCCGAGAGGACACTGAGCCACTCCCCGCATGAAGGGCCAGCTGTGCAGCACCAGGGGACACATCAATGTGGGCCAGAAAGGGGGCAGCATGGTGGGCATCCAGAGCCTAGAGTAGGGCCAGGCTTCCTGGGGCCCTGCGGGAGGGTGGGCCCGAGACCACAGGGCCAGTGGTGGTACCCTACAGGAACCAACCCACCTCTCCTGGGGGCTCCCAACAGCCCCCAAGGAAGCCTGGCTCCACACAGGCAAGAGGTGAATAGGGGCGACACCAATGGATAGAGGAGGAGGGCAGTCAGGCCTATAAGGGGTGGGACGGGCACCATGGTGTCACAGCCAACACCAAGGATGCTCCCAGGGAGGTGTCCAAGGTCCTAGAAGCAGAGCGGGCCCCCTAAGGCAGGAATCCCCTCCTGGGTCATTCTTTAGCTTTAATGAGATGAGGTCCCAATGCCCCCAACCCCTTCCTGATCTCTCCCCCGGCTCATCCCTGTCTGAGCAACAAGCTCGCCATCCTTCCCGCTATCAGAGATTACTACAGCGCGCCTCGCAGACAGCGCCAAGTGGGACCAAGGAAGGAAAAAAAGCACTTCTCCATCCTATGATTCATATATGGGCAAGTTCTACAAACAATCCGGGGCGCTGGAATTGATTTGCTCCCTTGCCAGTGAAGAGGGCTGAGCATCAAGGCAGACTGTAATATGGACGTACTAAATGTGTACAGCACATATTTATTCATTTTTAGAAATTCTGCCGCCCCTCCTCCCCTGGACTCTGACCATCCCACTCGGCTGCTATTCTTATCTCTTGCTCATTTGCGTAATTTTAACGCTGCAGAATATAGCTAGCCTAAGAATATTTTTTTTATAATTACACCCATCACAGGAACTGTCAGTATCTAATGAAGGATAATTTCAGCTATTATAAGAAACTTAAAAGATCATTTTCATGAATAATTCGTAATATGAATCACTAAATTCAAACAATGTCAGAAATCCCCCCACCCCCCCCCACAAAAAAAGGAAAAGGAAAATATTTTAGGTGCCTAAAAGTCACCGTCCCTGTAAAGGCAGAGTTCAGTTTCCGACGTGCACAGAATCCAAGCAACACGTGGGCAGGTCAGCCCGAGAGGGGAAGCAACAGCCCATCAGCTCACAGCGCTGCCCTCTGTTGCCCTTTCCCCAGGTACCCCAAGACTCAGGATAAAAGCCAAGACTTTTAGCCAGTCCAGGGAGGCTCCTCGTCCTGACCCTGCCCGTCTCTCCAGCTCCTCTCACCTCCTCCTGCCACCCTGGATCCCACGCAGACCCCTAGACTCCCGGGGCATCTGTGCAGTATATTCATTACTTTCCCTCTAGGAAAGAAAACCTGCCTGAAAATGAGATGGACCACACCAGAGACAGAAACAACGCAGAGTGATAAATCTTCCTGGTAAACTGATCTAGCCACACCTGCACCCAAGGCTTCTCGGTTCCGAGACGGAATACGTGTCCTGCTTCCTTCAACGGGTTTCTACTGGGGAAAGTTATTACTAAAATAAGACTTCAGGCTCAGCAGACCTTGATAATAGCAGAGTCGCTGCTCTAATGGCTGGTCTGGGTCAAAGCCAGCCAAGCAGAGCACTCAGTAGGCAACCCTCTGGGAGTCTAGGCTGGGCAGGTGGTGGTGTAAAGGAAGCGTGGTCAGGATCCACTGACGAGTGCCCGGCTAATCCCAGAAGGGGACGGTGATTTCTGAAGCAGCTTGGCCAACGGGTGTGTCCATGCTGCATGGCGGTAACAAAGCCCCCAAATCTGCTTTTCTCAGAGAAGTATGAAAACCAGAGGACAACCTGATTTGCAAAGGAAACTGCTGTGTCCCGCTGTGTCCCTCACAGAATATTGCCCCTTTCCACAAACTAAGTCTTCAAACTACAGGCCACACCACCTTAGTGGGGTGGTCAATGTCATCAGGGAGTCGCAGCTGATGTTAACAGACTAGAAGAGGGAATAAAACACGAGAATGGTTTGCACATGGTCCCAGGAAGGTCCGTCTCAATTACACGTGTTCCAGTGTGTGCTTAAAAGTGTGTCTTACTGAGGACTGAAAACCACTGTCACAAAGCATGTTGGATTTAAAAAAAAAAAAAAAGTGAGATCAGAGATGACATCTGGTAACATGACACACTGGTTTCAAACTAAAGGGCAACAGGCAGATGCTGCCCACACACTTGGGCTTTGTGACTGCACTTCCCTGTATCCTCCAAAATCAATCCAGGACAGGAGGATGTGTGGGGAGGAGCTCGCTGCATTATAGTCTGTAGTACAAACCCCAACCTGAGCACCACCCATCAAGACGACTTTAAAAGTTCCAGCATAAGCACACGATGTCTCCAATATACAGTGTTAAAAAGAATGACCTGGGGCTGTAGCTACTGACCAAACGGACACTCACCACAGTGAGGTGACCCACTGTTGCCCAAGGAAGCAAGGCCTGCAAGCTCCTCCTCAAAGAGCCAGGTGGCACATCTGGGCTCCAGGCCACGTGGTCCTTGCTGACCTTTTAAGTCCTCCACCTCAGCTCAAGGTAGACAGAGGCAACGTGATGAGCGGACATGGCTGGGCTCTGGAAGAGCTTCGCCCACAGAAAGGTGGCACGGTCACGGACCAGTGTGCCAGCCCTGTCCAACTGTAACTCCACTTGGGGACAAGTAGAACAGGCACACACCTGCAGAGTGTAGGTCTGCGTGGTGACATCCATCAGTCAACTCCAGTCACCCACAGGGCCAGCCCTGAGGAGGGTCATTAGTGTCACCTAGCTCCACGTTGCTGGACTTGTTAGAGTACACACTTTTTTTTTTAAATTCGGATAAAATATTCAATTATTTAACAACTGTATGAAATAGGTTTCTAGTGATTGCTTTCACTAAAATCTATTTTCTGTAATATATCCAGCCAATACTTTTATTGTAACTAACAAGCCCTTCCATAATTCATAATTAATTGGATGCCAACTGTCATGTGAGAACTTCCAGCTAGAAAGTTTCCCAAAAGGTGGAAATGATAGCAAGTCATGAGAAACCAAGAAAATAACTTTCATTCTCCTTCCCAGTGAGGAGGCAATCGATAGAGAGGAGTGGCCTAAAATTTAAGCATGCAAGCCTGGAATGCCCCATTAATTGAACCAGTCAGTGACCATGGGGTGAGGGGTAAGGACAGTTTATGCAAGTTTCAAATGACATGACAACTAAGCATTAGGCCAAGATGTGGGCCTGGGTCTAAATTCTACTCTAAACATTCCCTTGACATCGGCCAAATAGAGCACATTCCCATAGAAAATCCAATCCTCGTGCCTTAGGGGCACCCTCAACTCCCAGGAAAATGGACAGAGGACAGAAAGCAACTGGCCACCCCACTGCTTCAACATAAGGAGAAGGAAGACCCCTGTTCCACCCCGACAGGTGAGGGCTGCCAGAGACATGCTGTTCCCTGAACCCCGTAGGCTTCAAAGAACTGGGTGGAGACCATCTTCCACATTCCCTGTCAAAACTGACCCATTACTGCATCACAAGCCATGCTGGACCTCCTCCCCTGTGGCTCAGCCACAGCAGAGTGGCTGCTAATTCACGAGTGTGGCAGAAGCGGACAGGATCTCGTAGCGGCCACTCTCTCCTCAGCAGGACACCAACGTGGATGGCTACAAGCCAGCTGGGAAGATATGAGTCCTCCCGGCATCCCTCACAGGTGGTGTGGCCACACACAGGGTCAGAGGTGACTTCAGAAGCCACAGTTAGTGCACCTGAGGACTCAGAGTGCTGATCCACAATGGAAGGCCAGAGGCAGGGGACAGGGCAACCTGCTAGGTCAACTGATAGCAAAGTCAGCACAGAACTTTCTGTGCCAAAACCCCCAGTCTGAAGCTCTGCGCCACGGTGGACTGCAGAACGCAAGCTGTTCTGGTTCCCTCGGGGGAGAGGTGAAGGAAGCAAGATGCAGCAGACAGCCTGCATGCCATCCACCCATTTCCCTCACCCTGGGCACAGGTATAACAGGCTGCCAGCAGGGACCTGATGTTGTTTACCTCATAACGCACCATGACCTGCTTTCTCTACTGAAAGTTATGTCAGTTATGTGTCATTGGTGCTTGTGTCCTCGGCTTTCTTCTCAACCCAAAGGCTCCAAGCCCTCCAGACAGGGGCTGTTCTCCCCAGAGCACTGGTAAGGGCACAGGGCACAGCCAGCCAAACTGGAAGGGCATGCGCCAGAACATGAAGCTCAAGAGCCTCTCATTCTTGCTTTCTCCTTTCTCACTTCCCTCTTTTTCAGTCTCTATAATGACTACTTTAAACACACACACACACACACACGAAACTCAGGCTGCTTTTCTTGCTGAGAAACAAGCCCAAAGAGGTGGCACTGGGTTTGGAGGCCCTTTGGCCTGCAGGTGTGCGCACTCATAGCCTCTGCCAAGACAGCCCGGCCACAGTGAGGCCTCGCAACTGCGCAGGGCAGCCCCTGCAATCCGCTGGTGGTCTTAGGATGAGACAAACCCAATGCAAATGAAGGCAGGAATAATTCAAGGCACAGCAGCGCCTGGCCTAACTGACTGCTCCTAGAGGGAGGAGGACGGTCTAGAAAGACTGGGTCCCTAAAAGGGCGAGAGTATTCAGAAACAATCGGTGAGAAACAGAAAGGTAATGGGCACCTGAGAAGGCATCCAGGTACAGCACGTGCTGAGAATGTCCCCCAAACACTGTGCCACCCCGCACATGCCACAGCTGATGTCCTCATGCCCACCTGTCCCCATCACTGGATTGGCCTCCCGCGGGGAAAGGCCAGGAACACCCTCTCCCCAGCCAAGGCCACCCTGCCCACCCAGGCACCAGTCTGAGCTCGAGATGGGCAGACACGGTGCACTATTTACCTCCACATCCGGGCACCCACCACTCCCCCGCAGCGTGCCTTGGGAAAAGCACTCGATGACAATCACAGTAACCAATATGTGCACACAGAGCGTGGTGGGGACTTTCACCCAGTCTGGCCTCACTTCATGGGTCCTCACAACTGAGGCATCAAGGAGAGAAACATCTGGCCAAGTCACTCACATGCCTAAAATGGGACCTTACAGAAAGGTTACCTATTCCAGGCACAGACCTGGTGTTTGGGCTTCATCCATATGAGCTGTTCAACTATAAGGTGCTCAATAAAGTCATTCGTGCATTCACCCAGTCATTCACCAAATACCTCCTAAGCACCACAAGGAGCCAGGCACTGTCCCAGAAGCTGGGTAAACAAAGGCATGAAAACCAAGCCAGGCCCTTCTCCCGTGGACTGACAGTTGGTCAATGTCTCTCAACTATGTTGATAATGAAAGGAAGAAATCAGAACTTCCAAGTATAAAATAGGCAGCAGTACCATAGCCCTGGGACTGGCCAACGAGGGGAAAGCAGAGAGGCACATGTGGGGCGGGGAGAGCCGACTGGTGACCAGGGTGCACACGCCAGGTGGCAGGAAGGTGCAGACAGAGTGTGAGGGCATACCACAGAGAGGAGGGGACTATGACTGAAGTGCCAAGAGCGAGAGCAAGAACACAGCCTCTGAACAGCCCAGCCCTGAAGGCCAGCTTCCTCTCCTTGGAGGGTGTCTAAGGCTCCACCCAGTCCAAGAGAAAGCCATTTAGGCAGCCATCCAGCCATCGTCACCCCACTCAAGCCAAGTGACCAGCTGCCTCAGGAGAGCTGTAACTAGAAACTTCAAACAGAGGGGTTTTCAAGACCGGAGTGGCCTTTATCACAACAAGCACCTGCAGGCTCCAGGAAGGAGAGGGGCTGAAGACCAAAGGGGCCAACGGACACACACACAAGAATTGCAACGCCAGGCTCTGAAAACCAGCCGTGAGGCTAAGCACACAAGGCAGGAGGGATGCACTCAGATGCTCCAGTGTGGTTTTAGGGTCTTTGTTTCCTACCAAACAGTGAAAAGGAAGTGAACAAAAATCTCGAATTGATAATCTTCCCAGCCAACCGCTCCTGCAATGACTTGAGAAGAAAACATCCCGCTGGGGTAAAATCAGGTTGAGCAAACATTCACCCTTACAGAGGCCCCCAGGACACACAGCCAGGGCTAGAACCAGGGCCTGGGTCTTCTGGAGACCATGACATAGTAGCTTTGATGACACTTCCCAGGAACGATGTGCAAGGGGTGGCCTGGGAAGACTTGAGCAATGCCCACTCCTCCCACATGACTTCTGCCAGCCTCACCCTCCCAAACCACCTATCCAATACCAATGGTCCCTCCTCCCTCATGTACCAATTAAGCAACCACATTTCCCAGAATTCTTTGCAATTAGGGGCAGCCAAAGGGCTTTAAGTACAAGTAATGAAAGAAGAAGGGATTTCCTCAAAGGAAGCTTATTATTTTTAAAGCTTTAAATCCTGTAGAGTTCAACTGTGCAATGCACTCCGTGCTAGTCTAACCTCCTACTTCTACCAGTCAGAAAGTCAGATGCAATGGCTGGAACGCCAGCTGTCATAAAGGAAGCATGAAGCCATCGTGAAAATACAAGGGCATGCCAGGGGCTGGGTGAGATAGTGCCACCTATAATCCCAGCCATTCAGGAGGAGAGGCTGAGGCAGGAGGATCACAAGTTCCAGGCCAGCTGATCAACTTAGCAAGACTCTGTCTCAAAATTAAAAAAAAAAAAAAAAAATTCTTTTCTTCTTTAAAGGGGTAAAGATATAGCTTAGTGTCAAAACACTCAAAATAAAAGAGGGGGGGGCATGCAATGAGGACAACAGAACAAGAGCAGCTTAAGTCCCTGATGGCCACCATACACTCACTTCCACCTCAGACTAGACTGACTACGTCCAGACTTCTGTTAGGTAGAAGACAACCCATGTAGCAATCATGCCACGGGATGCACCACCATGCAAGCGCCTTAAGACCGAGACACAAACCTTCAAGTGCACAGACTGGTGCGATGCCCAGTAACAGCAGCAAGTCTCACGACAGTAGTTTGCACTTAGCAACAACACACAGCGGGTTCCTCCACGTGAGTGACTCTCTGGAACCCTCACCAGCACCTTTTCTCTAATTCATCTGAGTATGCACTCAAAGGTCGAGCAACGCCTACACGCCAGTCAGAGGGGTTCATGGGACGGCTCGGCCTCCCCGCCTGGGCTGTCTCCCTCACCTTCAGCTGTAGGGCCTTCTCTTTTCAGCATCTGGACAGCTCCTACATATTTCTTCAGCTGGACTTTGAGCACCTCGTTTTCTCTGCAGGTACAAGAATGTTAAAAAAAAAAATAAATTTAAAAATTGGCAATTTAGACCCAAAGCAGGGGAGGGGGGGTGTCTGTGTACAGAAAAACACACACTTTACATCTTACAAATATTAACATTCTCATTCCAGAGATCATCGCTGGAAAGGGCTGTTACCAAGCACATATTTGTGGAATGCCTTCAAGAACCTTCCTTCTGGAATGGAGGCAAGCACCGGCCACAATGCCGACAACTCGGGACACTGACACTCGCCGTGCCTCCCGTCTGCCCAGGGCCTGTTCAGTGTTAAGCCCTCTGTGATATTCTCCCCTTCAACAGCAGCATGTACCAAGCACCGTGCATTTGTCCCAGGGACATGCTTAATATAGTCACTAACTGCTCCATGCACTAACACCACCTGCCAGGCCCCAGGTCAAGTGTCTGTACACATCTGACTGGATCCTCGCCATTTCACAGAAGAGAAAACTGAGGCACCAAGGAGAGAAGCAACTAACCAAGTCCACTCACATCTCTACGCAACATCACACTATGGAACGTGGATCCCATGCTACCCCAAGACCCCGCCTGATTCACCTCCCCAGGTACACTGGCTGAGGATGGGATGTGAGGATCAGGGGAGCAAGCTGCACCACAGAGTGTAGACTTGAAGGATGTCATCTCACCAAGTCACACACACGCACGTTCAACCATCTGTTCTTCCTTCAGTGGAAGAATGCACTGTGACCCCATGGATTCTCCCCACTTGACAGGAAAAGAGTTAGACAGTCTCTGCTCAAGATCATATTGCTAAGAGTGACCAGTAAGACACGCTGCCAAGATCCACTCAGGTCTCTGTCCCCAAGGCCCACAGGAGCTTCTCCTTAGGAATGCAGACTTGGTCTCTCAACAGAGAAGTGCCCCCTCCATATTGTTTCTGTCCCCGCTCCACCCCAGGACATGAGCTTGAGTCCTTTAAACATGCCATAAGACTTTTTCTTTCCTCACAATGAAAAGAACTCAAGACTGGGTTTCTTCCCTGGTTATAAAAATAAAAAGGCTCAGTACAAAAAAAAAAAAAAAATCAGATTATGGAGAGTAAAAATGAGCTGAAAACCATGGCATGTCTTCTGCTCCACTCACCCTTCACCCTCAGTAGCCTGGCATGGGCGTGTGCCCTCCTCAATGCCCAGATGATCACTAACACACCACACACTCCTAGACCTGACTTCCACAGCAGGATCATACTGTAAGTTGTTCTGCAACTGAGTCGTTTCCTATAACTTTTTACCAGAGTGAGCCACCAACTCCACCATGTTTCCTCAGCTGGAAAACTCTGAATTGGCTGGTTCTGTGTGCCCGTTCTCAATGCACCTGGCTATAACTCAGTCTACAAAGACAGCACCTTCTGGGTGTTATGCTTCTCTGCACTGAGTTTTGGAAGACAGAGCATCAGGATCAAATGCAGAAACTATCGTATACTTAGAATTCTATATTCATCTTAAAAGCTTAGAGAAAGTAAGTCACAAAGAAGTCACTCCATCGTCCCCCTCCCCCTAGGCAGTCTGTCATGGATGTTTCTATGGGTAATTACACTCTCTCCACCTGTGATATGAATAGCAAATATTTAAAACAAGTTGTGCAAAGGTTTGTGGGAGGGAAAGTTCCCCAGTGTACATGAGGGTACAATGTGTTCCCTTGGAATCCTTTAACCAGAACTTTACCACCCATCACGACTGGCTCCTAATTGCCACGTATAAACTCAAGTCACAAATCATCTTAAGAGTAGAAAAAGAAAATTTATACATGTTTTTTTCCCACATGTCTTAAACTTAACCACCATTTATGGAAGAACTTTGTTTTGGCAGAACCCAGGGGTACTCTACCACTGAGCTACACCCCAGACTTTATTTTTTAAGATGGGGTCAAAGTTGCAGAGACTGGCCTCAAGATCATGATCCTCTGAGTTGCCGAGATCACAAGTGTGGGTGCATGCCTGGCTTGAAAAACATTTTCCAAAACAGGTAGGATCCACCCAAACCAACCAAAGGTGTGGTATGTTGATACTCGGTTGCCAGGTCTCATCTCATGGGCTACCAACAGATCAACGGCCAAACCCTTGGCTTCCTTGTTTATCTTCAACTCTGTGGTCAGCACTAAAATGTTTCAGGTGGTTGCTTTATTCCTATTTGAATCAATCTTTTAATAGTGTGTTAAGACAATGTCTCCAAAAAAAAAAAAAAAAAATCACACCTAATACAATGGCAAGCATTTTAATATAAATTAAAAACAATGAGAAGCTGTGGGGAGTGCATCCCACCACTGGACGACACCTCTAGGAGCTGGAAATCCACCCCAGACAACTCTACCACTGAACTCATTTGCCTTTGTGAGAAACTAACACTCATGGGCCTCTGGGACTAAAGAAGTCCTTCCTGAATGACACCCAAACTCCCAGCCACAGTGCCAGCCACTCCAGGGACACTGAGTCCTGATGCTTAGAAAGGACCAACCCCTTTTGGTTTTTAATTTTTATTTTGAAGTAATTATAGGTTCACAGGAAATTGCAAAGATAATGCCATCAAGTCCTGTACACCCCAGCCCTGTTTTTCCCCAACAGTTATATCTTACTCAAGGGCAATATCACGCCAAGGAAATCCACACCAGCACAATGTATGCAATGTGTGTGTGTAACATGATCAGTCCCACTGCTGTAACTGATGCTCGTAATAATCTTTTGCCATAGTTCTTTTTTTTGGAGCAGGTGGATACCGGCACTTGACCACTGAGCCACATCCCCAGCCCTATTTTGTATTTTATTTAGAGATAGGGTCTCACTGAGTTGCTTAGTGCTTCACCATTGCTGAAGCTGGCTTTGAACTCATGATTCTCCTGCCTAAGCCCTCCAAGCCTCTGGGATTACAGCTGTGCACCACCGCATCCAGCTCATAGTATGTCTCTTAAGATAGAACACAGACTTTAATGACTATAGCATCAGGCTGTGCCCCTGCATAAAACAAACGAGATGGAAGACCCAGGCACTGTGGCACACTAAGGAGGTCTCGGCCCCCTCAGCTCAGACAAAAGGGCTCTTGTCCCTCTCAAAAGTTTTTGTTTTTTTAACTTACCATGTTTCTAGCCTAAGAAAATAATCCCCAAACTTTAAACAACTAATTTGCAACTACTAAACAGCACTTTCATTTGTACACGAAATATCAAATGGAATTTCTCATTTTTAAAAAAATACCTTTTTTTAGTTGTAGTTGGACACAATACCTTTGTTTTTTATTATTTATTTATTTATTTGTCTATTTATTTATTTATTTTTAATGTGGTGCTGAGGATCAAACCCAGGGCCTCGTACATGCTAGGCGAGTGCTCTATTGCTGAGCCACAACCCCAGACCCCCCCCCCCCGATTTATCATTCTTAACAGTACACAGATCTCTATTAGGATCTTCAGATTAAGATGCCTCTGACTTCACCCTGACAAGCCGGTGGTGCTCCATCAAGTCATTAGACGCAGCCTGACCATGAGAGGCCTTGGAAATGCCCTTGCACATGAGAAAGACAGGGATGTGGCTGATGCCCACCCCAGTAGGGACCATCTGCCCAGAGCCAGGTGGTGTTTAGACAACAGAAATGGAACGGTAACAAGAGACCAGACCCTGACTTTCGTGGAGGTGATATTTATCATGGTGAAGTGGTCCAACCAGTCAGGGAACAGGTAATAGGGTCTCAGATAACAATAAATACTGGAAAAATAAAGCTAGGGCAGGGATGGAGTATGGGAGTTTTTAATACAGGGGAATCTAAGAAGGCCTTTCTAGAAGGTGACAAACAAGACAAGATCTGGAGGAGGTGAGGCTCCACACCATTTCCATGAAGGACAGTGCTAGAACACATGGACCTGGTGCTAGTTAAAGTTCAGTTTCCAACTGAGCAGCTGGGGGTCGCGGGGGGTGGGGGATGCTGGGACTCGGTAACTAACAGCCCAGGCATGTCTCCAGGACCAAGCTCAGGCAGAAAAAAGAGCCAAGGAAAAGCCCCAGCCAGCCTGAGCTTGCCAGGGAAGCCAGGCAGCCAAGGAGGCCAGGAGTCACAAAGGCCACTGCAGCCAGGGCAAGGGATGCGGGGTTAGTTCTGGAGAAGGGCGTCCAGTGCAAGTGCTAAGCTGGGCGAGGACACATGCAGTGAGAGAAACGCTGGAGTGGGCAGAGGAGATGCCAGCCATTGCAGCCGTCCAGAAGCAACGACAGCAGCCAGGATGGGAAGGCTGGGGTGGTGGCTGGGGAGACGGAAAGAGCGTGCAGACACTCATCCACAGGATTCCAGAAAGCCTTGCCAACTCTGGCTCCCAGCCCCAAATATGCCTGCTGGCCACCCCGCCGCTTCCTTTAAAATCACCAGGAAAGCAAGCAAAGCATTGAGTAGGTGGCAAGTACCTCTCACACAGCTCCCGGTGACTGCAATAATTAATGTTTGTAAGTCAAAGCAATTACATCTGCCCCAATGTCAGAATAAACAACCAGCAACCTCGACAGCACCACTCAATGGATAATTACTCCAAACAAAACTAACGAACCTGTTAAGTGCACTTGGTAATTCACAGGCATGGAAACACCACAAGACGACACACTTACAGGAATTTTGCTTTCCCAGATGAAAGCATGGCTTGAGGGTGGCTCAGTTCTACTATCTGCTGGGTACAGTGGGTCCCACCTGTCAATACCAGCCATTAGAAGAACCTGAGTTGGGGGCCACGCTGCCCAGGGCAGTGGGCACTGCTCCAAAACAAGCATCAACAAAAGGCAGAAAGGGCGGCACAAACCACCTGGCTTTGTGGGGTTTACAGCCGCTCCTAAGATCTCAAGTTCAAGATCACTGCAAAAAGCTAAGAAACCATTTCCTCCAAACTGTGCACACAGCTGTTGGCGTCCTCTCACTCCAGCTCCAACCACCCCCTTCACTTTTCCTAAGTCACTGGACCTTGCAAAGCTACTGCCACGCGGAACACAACGCATCTCCTTGACTTTCTTTATGGGAAACTTCAGCTCACACTCTGTGCCTCCCTGTGACAACACAACAGCCACTGCTGTCCAGCAGGAGCTGCAGAGAGAGGCCAGCAAGGCTTGCTCAATGCTTGCAGACATAGATAATACGGGAAGCATTGTCATTTTCCTGGCAAATGACCAGGTGACAAGTGGCAGAGCTAGAATTCAAACCAGGCAGTGAGACTCCAGAATCCAAAGGGAACCAACCAGTTCCCTCTGCTGCCTTTGAAAGACAGTGAAGAGTCACAAGAGAGCTGGGGGTGGAGGGACCCTGCCATCCAGCCGGATGCACTGGCGGTGAGAAGGCCAGGGTAGGGGGGAAGGAAAGTGAGCCTTCCTCAGGCCACCTGGAGCTACCCCAGGCCCTGCACAGGCTGCCCACTCCACTGGATGCGCAGGGCTGCCAGGCTGGACCCCTCCCTCCCTCCTGCAGCTGCCAGAGCAGCCCAGATGGCCACTATTGCAGCCCCCACACCCACTCCACCAGGCTCCTTCTGGCCACATGTCTTAGCCGAGGCTGACCTGGTCCTCTCAGCTCCGCTTCCCCATCTGCACCAACCCCAGTGGCACCTGTAATTTCCCAAGGGCAGCTCAAAGGCCAAGCTTTCCCAAAAGCCCTTCCTGTTGACTCCCCTCCACCAGGAGGGTTTGTGGCAGCCCCTCTTCCACCCTGTCAGAGCCTCGACAGCTTCTACTCAAATGCCCCGCTGTCACACCCTGGTCTGTGCTCATCTCCCCCTCTAGCCTGTGAAGCCCTTGAGAGCGGGTGTGCCCTAGGTACCTCTATGCAGCCCTCATAACCATGAGGGACAGCCACTCCTCGGCACCAGAGGGGACTGGTTCCAGGATTCCAAGCATACAGAAGTCTCAGGTGCTTCAGTCATTTAAAAAAAAAAAGGCACAGCTTTTACATGAAGACTACATACATCCCCTGTACTCTCTAAATCATCCCCAGATGACATGAGGCCCAACACAAGGCAAGTGTTTGCTATACTGTATTGCTCAAGAACAATGATGAGAAAAGAAGTCTGCACATGTTCAGAGCAGACACCTCCACCACAGGCCTCTGCAGATGGGTCCTTCTGGGATCTCCAGGGCCAACCCTATTACCTGTGTCTGCACTGGATGAAATGAGGAAATGCAGGCTTAGCACAGTTAGTAACAAGCCGAAGTTCTCCAGAATGGAACTAGGACTGATATCAGGGCAACTGCAATGGCCACCCCACCCAGAACTAGGCCAGGGACCTTCCAAATGAGGTCAGAGGGCAGAGCATCCCACAATGGAATCAGCGGGGGAGCATAAGCACAGAGCTGATCTCCCCACAACCCTGCTCTCCCGTCCTGAATAACTCAGTCCAGAGCCACTAGAGATGAGTCACGTGAAGATGGACAGATCAAATAACCGGATGCCTCACAGTCAACTGGAGCCAGGCTGCTGCTGTTGGACAGGGAGTCGCAACACAAAAATAAGAAAATGGGATGTCACCACAGTGGGGCAGGAGTGCAGTTCAAGGGATCACTGTGAACTCATGAGGACATTTCAAAAGGACACAGTACGGTTCTCAATTCTAGGACAATTCAGCATCAAACAATGATAGTAACTGATTATGGGAATCTAAAATACATGAATCCATAAACTAAGAAAGAGAAAGTTTCATGTATAATAGGATATTTATGACCCTAAAACCTCCCCGCAAAATACTTATTATTTGGAAAGGGGAAAAGGGTAACCTCATAGCAGAGAAGGGTGACAGACAGCACCTCAATCAGAAGGTCAAAGTGAAGCCCTTCAGGAATGGAACACAGTGAAGTCCTTCACCACCCACCACCCTGTGCTACTCCCAAAGATGCACAGCTGAACTCGACCCCCAGGAACAGCCAACGAGCCCGTGGAAAGCATGCTGCAAGACAAATGGGGTGTCGTCTTCAAAACTGGAAATGTGGTCAAGTCAAGGAGAAAGAAGAGCCGTCCCAGGCTGAAGAAACACGACAATTACATGCACCGCATCTGTCATTCTGGTCTCAACCATTTTGCAGGAGAGGACATTTGGGGGACAACTGGTGAAAGCTGACATGGTAAGGATTAGCTGGTGGAAAAGTGTCAGTGCTGGTTTTCTAAGTTTGACTGTTGTGCTGCAGCTACAAGGAGAAGGTCTTGCTCATAGGAAACAAACATTCAGGAGTGAGGAAGTGAAGAGTACAAAGCCGACCCCAGGCCCCTCTGCAACTACTGACCTGGGTGGGGCCTGGTGTCTATATCTTAAGAAGACTCCAGGCCAGACTCAATCCTGCAGGCACTCGCCACCCTGTGCCTTCCAGCCACACCACGATGGCAACACGAACCAGACATGAAGAGTCCTTCTCAATCAACCCTGTCCAGCAAGTCTGTGGTTCATCCTTTCTTTCCAATAATTTTCTCAAGTAAGACAGGACTGGAAGGTAGCCAGGGGACTCAAGTTTCAGGAAGTCATATTTCTCCCCAGCTGCTCTCCAAGTTAAGCCATGTGGCCCTTCACTGTGACTGCGGTGGGCACGGGGCAAGCCTGGGGGCAGCGGCTGGCTCCCCGTGCTCTGCCCTGCTCCCGTCACCCCCCTTTCTTTCATAAATCCCATCTCATTAGTTACCTGGCAAATTCCTCTCAGATTCGCATCCCGGCCCTACACTTCAGATCCAGAGCCAGGGAAACAGCCCCAACAGCTCCAGTAGCTCAGGAAAGCAGCTAATCGCAGACGACCCACTCAAAATAACCCGAGCACAACAGGGAATCACAGGGTTCCAAACTCAACAGCTGGAATCATACTCGATTGTCACTTTACTCATTCAAAACTCATGGAAGTGACTTCTTGAGGCATTTACTGATCAAAAAGCAGCTCATTTCAACAGTTTGTGCCATTTAGAAGTGTTTGCTTTGAGTCAGGCAGGCCCGATGAGCGCTCTTACTCTGATTCTGTGTGACCTTGGAAAAGTGACTTTACTTCTCTGCACCTCAGTTTATCACGTGCTATGTGAGATAGTAAAAGCACCACTGTCTAAATATAAATATATATGATGTACCTGGCATATAATAAGTATCTGGCATATTAAATGTTAGCTGTTATTAATTATCATCATTGTTACTTGTGAAAATCAGGGTCCCATTGTCTTTATATTAAAATCAAAGTAGTCCAGTTCCTCCTGGGGAGCAAGGGCCAGGGAAGAAGATGGAATCATGCTCAAGTCGTTCCCTGGAATTATTTCCAGGTCAGCCTTCAAATACTGAGTCCTCTTCCCCCAGCTAAGTCCTCTGCATGGTGAGTGAATCTCACCCCCTCAGGAAATGCTGCACACTGGTTCAGGTCCCTCTGGGGATGCAGCATTTCAAGATTTTACTGGAAGTTGAAGGAGCCTCTCACTGAACTGGGCTTCCTTGGAAGATAGTTCTAGAAGCTCCAAGGTTCCCCAAGTGACTCCTTTGGGAGGAGAAATGCAAACAGAAATAATTGCTGAAAGGATGGAGACAGACAGACAGACAGACACACACACACACACACACACACACACACACACAGCAGAACAGGCACAAGGAACAGAGGTCAAACAGCCACTCGTTTCCTAATGGGCCCTTTTAAGAAGAATACAGAGAAGATGTCGCAGAAGCTCTGAGTCCCAGGCCTCCAGGGACCAGGCAGGTAGCACCAAGGAGTACAGTACACCAGGGGACACACAGCAGGGGTCCTACCCTATGAGTGGACATGGACAGCAACAGACACATCCAGGCACATACCCATGACTCATCGCCAGGCTGCAGAAGTATAGCCTTGTCCTGTCAGATCCACGGCCTCTCAGGAGAGGCTGCAATCTGGATTTCTCCACGAAGCATTGAGGTCTTTAAAATACAGATTCACCTTTTGAATCGGAGGTGAGAGGGAGCTAGCGGTTGCTTTACCACTGAGCCACATCCACAGCCCTCTGTTTTGAGATAGAGTCTCACTAAGTTGCTGAGAATATCCTGGAACTTTTGATCTTCCTGCCTCAGCCTCCAGAGTCACTGGAATTATAAGCATGTGCCACCTCACCCAAACAGATTTGCTTTTTTTTTTTTTTTTTTTTTAAGTTGTAGATGTAGGCAATACCTTTATTTTATTTTTATGTAGTGATGAGGATCGAACCCAGAGCCTCACACATGCTAGGCAAGAGCTCTACCACTGAGCCACAACCCAGCTCCTAAATTTGCCATTTTTAAAAACATCTCACGTACCAAGCTAAACACATCTGTGAGCCATAGCCTGCCTGGGGCCACCGAATGGTATGCCTGCTCTTGAATTTGACCTCTTGGCACTGAGCTTTGCCGTCTGTGAGAACAGAAGTCTACTTGGTAGTTAGTGTCCCTTTATTAGGCCAAGAGGAAATGAGTTCAAAATCCTCGAGATCCTGTCAAAAACACATAACCTGAATCAAATCATGAGGAAACAGCTGACAAACCCAAATTGAGGGATGTTCTAGAAAGCAACTGGCTCGAAGACGAATACAAAAAAAGCCAAGGTCATGAAAGAGAATCTGTGGGAGCAGAGCAGATTAGAAGAGATGAAGGAGAAGGAAGGTGGCAACATGACCCCCCGTCCTGCACCGGATCCTGGATCCCACGGAGAATGGCCACACAAGCCTTCGCTGGCCCACAGGACACTGCGGTAGTGTCTCACTCCCTGCGTTTTATACCCATACTCCTATGAGGACACACCCTGTTCTCAGAAAAACATACACTTTAGGGGTAAGCCACGGTGCTGCAAGCCACCAATCCTTAAATGAATCCATTTAAAAAGAAAGTTCACATAGACACAGACACATACACTGATCTGAAATACAGCAAAATGCTACCAACCAGTGAATCAAAGTGAAGAATATTGGGCAGTTTAAGATTCTTGCAATTGTTCAACAAATCTTACTTCAAAATAAAAAGTTTTTTTCTAAAAAAGAAAGCAACACCTTCAGGGAAAAAAGCTCCAACCTGGAAGAGACAATTTATATGTCTAAGGGTTTAAAGAATCAACTAAATAGCTCATAACAGGTACCAGGAAATCTGTCTTGCAAATGTAAATTCAGCATAATAAATATTAAATATCTCCTGGTAATAGCAAGACCTGACTACTACTATCACATGGATAAGGTAGCCACTCATAGGTGCAGTTCCCCTGCCTCCTGTGTGACTGTTCCCACAGGACCACTGAGACAGAACCTACAAAACACTTGGAGTGGCCTTTGAGTACAAGGAGGTATAATCACTATGATTATCTTGCAGCCTGCACAGGAGACAGGGAAAGGCCTAGAAGGGTCCCTTTCTTGCAATGCAGAGCAGTGTTTGGGGATCTTGATCTGCCTGGAGTTGTTAGTGAAACAGCATTTGAGGGTTAGACATCCCACATCTGAGCATCAAGTTGAAAACTCAACTTGGTTCTAGAACAAGCTACAACATTCTCATCAAATCTTAGCTTCTTGAGAACACCATCAGGAAACATGGACTCCATGTGTTCACGTACATCATTCACACATACATACACACACACACACACACACACACACACACACACACACACACACGTTTGTATGTTTGAGCTTATTTAGGAGGAAAAGTGAAAATAAAGACCAATATACAAAGTATGAAGAGGCAGTAAATCTCCACCAAGAGCTTGGGTAGCCAAGTTCATCATCCTAGTCTTACATTTTCCAGGTTTGAAATTCCCAGGATAAAAAGTCAGGGTAATTTTAAAAACTAAGAAATGTTTGACGAATAAATCGATCGCTATGCAGTTCACAATGACATTTCATGTCCCACTAACGGTGAGCAGATGAAACTGCTGGCGAGCAGCCCTGGGGCTGAAGAACCCCTCTCAGCCCCAGGAACCCTCAGCAGCACCCTGGCTGGAGGCTCTGCTCTCAAACAACAAACGTGGTGAGGAGCCATCAGAGAGATGGCTACTGCGAAGCTCTAACCCTGGGTAATGATTGGCCTAGTCCCAGCTGCCTGTCTGCCTTCAGTGACACCCTCTCTGGTGGTGGTACCCTTCCCTTGAGCTTTGTCCAGTGGGATTATTACTAACAAGGGATTTATTAGATATTTTAAATGCCTATTTAGAAAGGGATTCTAGGAAGACGGCAGTGACAGCAACACAACTTTTAATCTCCCTAATCCTCCCATTAAAAGAGCAGCTAGACACCAAAACCAAAAGCCCGTGGACAGCATTTGTAACAAAGATGGATGGCAAAGTACCCTGAAAACCCCCAGACATAGCAGGTGAAGCAGACTAACAGCCAGGAGACCCACAGGGCGGCTGTGCAGAGAAAGCCTCATCTGATGGAGGCTGAGAAGAGAACCTCCAAGCCTCCTGTGGGTAGCGTGAGAGCTACTACAGCTCAGGCAGCCTTTCTGCTCCCAGAGGCTGTGGAGCACAGAGGGCCTGCAGGCAAGTCTGAAGTGGCCTCTACTCACTCAAAACTGGCCCCTGGGACTCTCCTCCAAGACAGGGCTCCACAGTGCACAAGCACAAAGCAGCAGAGACACTGAAGATGAAGGGGACAAAAGACTCAGTAAACAGCTCAGGAGGAGCAAAGCCAGGTGGTGTCAGGAAGCAAGCTTCCATATTGCTGAGCATGGCCAGAAAACCACAGAAGAGGAAGCTCTGGCCCCTCAACGGTACCACCTTCCTCCGAAGTTGTCTTACCCAACTACACGCCAAGAAGAGCAACAGAAGGACCCAGGTAAATACCATGCGACATCTAAAAAGAGGAGCAGGGAAGAACAACAAATCCTCAGGTGATCTAGACTTGCCAGAAATACCCATGCAACCCTCGATTCCAAAACCAGCTGAAAGACAAAGAAAAACAATACAAGACTCGAGAGAACAGCACACACACAATCAGAAAAACTCCACGAGGAGATGACCAAACTCGGGAAACTAAAAAGTGCTTCAGAAAAGAAGACCAACCTAGAAGGGTTAAAAAAAAAAAAATTAAAAGGAACAAAGTGGCTACAGATGATTCAAGGGAAAGTGGCATATACTGAAGATGGCAAATGAAACAGAAACCTCTACAGAACACCAAACACTGAACAACTGGTTCAAAGAGCTTCATGGAAATAAAGGGACTTGAACCACATGTTGCAGGAGCACTCTGTGTGCCTGGGAGCACCACCTCTGCATGACTAACACTGAGACACACTCAAGCAACTTTACTCAACTGGAAATAAAGTGGGCAACTGCCTTCCAAGGGAAGAAAAATGAGATAACTGCCCAGCTCCAACAGCAACATTCAAGACAGTGTCATCACACACTGAAGATACTCAAGAAAACGTGACCCAAAGATTTAAGATACACAAAATCGGTTTATGTGTACAGAGCACAAATGAGAAATGACATGTATGAATATTGTTCCCACAAGGCCTCCCTGCAGGATTAATCACAGAATAAACTTGAGATGACCAAAATGACCAGTAAGATGGCAACAGGGGACTGGTGAGGTATAAACATAAGCCCATGGGACTAGGTCTAAACCAGAATGCAAAACAAGAGTGGAGGACACATTGGCTGTGTGCTCAGGAAATGTAGATCTAGGATGAATATTTTTCAAGAACAGAAGAAAATAGGGTAAATACATGCAAAAACTATTATCTATTCTCAGCAATTATATTGTAGTAGTAGCATTGTTATTCTGACACACATTTATTGTAAAGACAAAATACCTCATGATTTCATAGTGAAATTTCCAATTCAAATTCAGTATTACTGGGTTATTTAACCTCTTATATTTTATTTGCATGTTCTTTTCTCCTCACACAAAGCTTCTCAAGGATATGCAGGTGACAGAATTATGATATGTCATAATAACTCACTTGCTCTACCACAATATGTATACAATATATATTTAGAAGAATAATCTGGCTATTAGAATAGGAAGTCCACATGTCCATCCAGCCAAATATACTCAGATTCACAGAAGCACTCAAGCGAGACTGCACTTTGTAAACTGTCTGATCCCCTGGGTGCTATTTCAGCGTCCACAGAGATGGGCAGCCACAGTTAAAAGCACTGCCTTTGCCCAATTAGAAGCAGGGTAAAGAGAAGACACCACACACACTTCAGAGGGTCCCTTTTTGAGTCATCTCTGTTGTCCAACAAAAACACAAAAAGGCCCATTTTAAAGGTTCCTCTTGATTGTTTGGGGTTCCAAGCTGTTTCCAGGATCCATGATGCTTTTTTGTCAGGATCCATGATGCCTTTTTGACAATCAAAGCCAGGCTGGTTTGCAGAAGCCGTGGGTATTTGGTGGCTGCCCTGAGGCCTGCATCCCATGGGACCACAGGCCACAGAGGCCCTAGTGTCACTCCCAGATGAGCTTGGCTCAAGCCTCCCCTCTCTTCCCACTGCTGGGGCTCCCCTGCCTCTCCCACACCAGCGGCTCCTAGATGGTGCAGACCAAGGAGAGTATGATCAGGAGACAGAACCCACCCCCTGCTGCCATGCCCCATAACCAGCATGCTCATCCTCAGAGGACCCCTACCCCTCACACCCTCTTGAGCTCACAGCATCTCTAACCCCCAGCCTGGCATTTTCTGCCCTTGGTTCCCTCCTGACATCCAATGAATACTGATCAAATGAAAACCAAAATGACACGGAGTCAATATCAGCCACTTCCCCAACAGCTAGGATAAAAATGTGTAAGTCAAAGAGTGTCCGTCATCACCAGGTAGGTCCATTCAAGAGCTGAGAAGAGCTAGGTGAGAAAGGGGTCGAAGACACTATCAAGCCTAGGCATCCAGTGCTCTCCCGACCAGGATGAGAGAGCCACCCAGGCAGAGACATTCACTCATGATGCTACTGCACCCCTATAGTGGCAACCTTCACCCGGCTGACTGCAGGCACTAGGCAGTATGAACGAATGCAGGAATACTACATATGAAGCACCAGCTACAGAGTTCATTCATTCACTTGATTGAAACAATGTAGCAATTAGCACTTCATGTGGTAATGTATTCAGCACCACTGAACTGGCATACTCCTGTTGGCTAAATTACAAGATATATAAACCCCATCTCAATAAAGCTGTTTAAAAAAAAATAAGTGAACATCTACTCTACACCAGGCAGAGATGAGCACTGGGGATGTGAGAGACTATGATCACCAAGGTCTGCTTCAAATCCCCCACCAGGGGAGAGACCCCAAGGACAATCTGGAACACCCTAAACACATCTGGATTAAAATAGAGATAAAATCCTATCACTGATAACTGCACAGAAGATGCTCCATCCCATGTTACAGCTAAGCAAACTGAGGCTGTGAATGGGTAAGCCACTAGACATCTGCCCGAACAGGGACGGAACAGATCAAATCCCAAGCAGCCTCCCCCGGTCAGCATATTTCCCCTATATCACAGGGCCTGAGTCACAAACCATAGGGAGCCAGGGCCTCAGAAGAGCAAACTGAAGTGGTTGAAAATAAGTGAAGACTAACATTTGATAGCAGAACTCAGACACCATCAATCCCTCTCTCCTGCGACTCACACTAAAAAAAAAAAAAAAAAAAAAAGGGTGGGCATGAAATATATAATTTCTTTTACAAAATGGGAAGTGGGGCATGGGAAGGTTACCACTTGTCTAAAGATTCAACTAGTTAACAGTATGCTGGGATTTGAACCTGCACCTGTTAGAAGCTGGGAGAAGACACATCACCACCAGCCCCTCAATCCTCGGCGCTGCCACAAGACATCAAGGCCTTGGGGCCCGAAACCACAGACATTTGTTTCCACAGTTCTGGAGGCTAGAGGCCCAAGACCAAAGTTTCAGCTGGCTAGGTTCCTCCTGAGCTGCCCTCCTCCACATTAGGTATGAGAACGATGTGTCCTCGTGTGACCTTCCCTCTGTAAGCAAGGGCCTGGTGAAGTCCTCTCCTCTTCTTATAAAGATACCAGTTCAGTTGGGTTAGGCCCCACCTGCATAACCTCAATTAAATTTAGTACCTGCTAATGGGTCCTATCCCCTTTAATAATTACATTGGGAGTTAAGGCTTCGATATTTGGATTTGGTGGGGGCATAATTCAGTTCATAACAAATAGTGACCCACTTATGACATGAGACCAGCACCCCCTATAAAGTTATGAGAGAGTAATTAAAATACAACCTGATCATAGATTAGTAATAACAGATAATCCGAGGACACCAACCCAAAATACAAATAATCCCCAAATAATTGTTCCCAAACCAATTTCCTTTGGAAGTCACCTAAGCAGTAAATTAAATGTAATTTAAAAAATTTCTTTTTGTTAGACCTCTCAGGAGAGGATACTAAGCTATTCACTAACCCAAGAGAATGGGTTTTCTTAAATATTTAGAACCCCCTCCCACCACACACACACACACACACACACACACACACACCCCAAGAGCAAAACCACCAAACAAAATCTCCTTAAATATGCTGCTTATTGGGGGATGGGGAGGGCACTCAGCCAGCTCTAAACAAGACACAGCAAATTCTGTTTGCAGGTTATTCTGTAACCTCCTAATCTCTTTATTATACATTATTTATAAAGCACCAACAGTGTTATCATGTGGAAAATCAACTTATTCCTTCAGTTTTTAAATGAGCTCTGAAACTTGTTTTGTGCCGGCTCCCACGCGCTTCGACCATTGGTGAACGCCGCACACTGTGGCTTGTCCCAGCGCCAACTCCTCTTGCAGCCCAGCCTGGGTCCAGAGGACATGGAACTACTGCAGAGTTGGCCCAAACCCAGCAATAATCCTCCACCTCCCATCTGCCCAGGGCCGACACGGGCAGCAACAACTGGGTTCTGCTCCTTTTCCTTTGGGCAAAGTCAAGGCTAAAAATCTCAGAGGCCGTATCTTTCTGCCCTTGCTTTCTGCAGCCAGCTGGTCACAAGGTAACCTACAGCCGCTTGCTCTCCTGATGTCTTTCACTCCACTCCCCACCCAAAGGAGAATTCCCAGCAGCTCCAGAGCACAGAATGGGGTGCCCTGGCACATCGAAGGTGCCGTGGGGATGGCTCTGAATCACCAGTGGTGCACCAGGGGAGACTGCTGCCCTGCTCTCTGGAGTCGGAGGTGGGAGCTAACAGAGCCTGCCCTTGGCCAATGACAACTTTGAGGAATCTGGACCAGTTTTTGTGCAATCAATAACAAGCAGCAGAGGGGCAGCCATACCCACCAAACGTCAGGAAACCAAAATACATTCTTGTTTTTTGGTACTGGAGGCTGAACCTAGGGCACCTTTCCACTGAGCTACACCCCAATCCTTATTTTTTATTTTGAGATAACATCTAAGTTGCCAAGGCTGGTCTTAAAGTTTGTGATTCTCCCGTCTCAGCCTCCCAAGTAGCTGGGATTACAGATATGCTCCACCAAGCTCAGTATGAATTATACTTCTATTCTTCTCCCAATAAGGAAAAAAAGGATTGAACCCAGGGCCTCACACGTGCCAAGCATGTGAGTTACATCCCCAGCCCTACAATGCAGTTATAAGGAAACATCTCTGCAGCACCTCAGAGGTTGGGGCAAAGCCCCACCTGCCCTCCTCATGTGGGCGCCCAGGGCACCTGACCCTGGCTGGCCCATCCCTCCAGAACTGAGCCAGGGGAAGTCTCAACCATCACAGACCCAGGGAGGGCCCTTTAAGGGGGGAAGGTGGTGCTCATTTCTCTGCAATCCTGCTCGGCAAGAAGGCCAAGCCCAGCTGCTGAAGGCCATGCCTGCCACATCTGGGAGATGCTGGCCTAGGCATGACTACATGAGAATGACTCAGAGGCCCACAACTTTGCTGTCATTCTGGATCCAGATCTTTTTGAAGCCTACACCAGTTCCTTGGGCTTCTCAGTTACAGGAAATTGGGTTGTTTTTATTTTGTCTTTTTGTTTTATATAAGTAACTTGAATTAGGATTTTTTTTTTTTAATTTTTGGCAACCAAAAAGTCCACAGGCTCACTGCTTCCTGAACAGTCCCCATTCCCAGGAGAGATGGCTACAAACAACAGAGTGGAGCTGCAGCCTGCACTAGCCACCCTCCACTCCAGGGCAGAAACACAGGGCCTCTGGAACCCAGCTGTAGCCAGAGCTGGGGGGCAGGTACCCTCCTGGGACAGCCTGTTTGGAACAGCATATGCTCATGACAAGAATTCTGCCACTTCAAAAGCCCACACTCCCGTAACACATTAAAACCAGACTCTGGCTGCTCGAGGTGACCGCAAGATGAAACTGTGAATGCTTTCCCTCCCTTTTAAGAAAGTTCAGCCTTTCCAGAAAAGCTTAGGGAAGTTACAGCATCTGGGGTCTTAGTGCTTTTGGCACGTGAAGATGACATGGGCAGTTTCCTGCAAGTCCCAATTAGTGACAGCAATAATACAATTTTATTGTTTTGTTTGGTACCACTGATTGAGCCCAGCGGCACTCAACCACTGAGTTAGAACTCTAGTCCTTTTTATTTACTTACATTTTTAACTTTGAGATAGGGTCTCACTAAGTTGAGATGGCTTTGAACTTGTGATCCTCCTTCTTAGTCTCTTGAGCCGCTGAGATTACAGGTGAGCCGCTGAGATTACAGGTGGGCATCACCACACCTATCGGAATAATATAATTTTGTAGGAATACCTCAGCTTCTCAAAGAGCCAGTGTCATTCAGGGAGAAATGTCAGTGCTCTCCCAGAGCCTGCCAGGAGCTAGAGAATCTGAGATATAAAAGTCTCATAGCTTCTCCAAGACCCTCAAAGCACCATCCATGATTTTTCTGCTGGGCTCCTGCTCAGACCTTAAACCAGAGTCCAACCCCCACAGCTCCTGCTTTGTAACCGATCAGCAATCCCAAGCACTTCACAAACAGTGCCAGTCCCTGGGCATTCTTTATGTGATTCCTGTGGCCTGAGCAGCTCTTACTCCCTGAGGAGCATGCACACACCTGCAGGAAACAGCACATCCACGTGATCATGCATTGGCATCTGCACACAGGTGTACACCCATGCCTATGCCTTCCACATAGCTCCTTCTCATCCTCTAAGGCTCCAGTAAGATGTCACTCCTTCTCAGACTGTTCCCTGATCCCAAGATGTATCATGTATCCTGCAGTTACACATACCAACTGCTCTACTTTTCATGTGGCTTATCCCCCAAGGGTTCATGTGCTGGGCACTTGGCTCCAGTAGCAATATTAAGAGGTAGGACCTCATGGGAAGTCCTCGGGTCATCGTAAGGTGCCATGGGAAGGGATTAAGATAGTTCTCAGGGGACCCTGAAGTAGGTCCCATGAGCCCAACCTCGAATGGCTCTCTGGCTTCCTGACTCCGAGGCGATCACTCCCTCTTATGCTTGCTCCTGCCACGTTACCACCATGCATGAAAACAGCCCCTCTGGAGCTGAGCCAGGACTCGCCCTATGTCCTCGCACCTCCAGAACTGTGAGAAAAATAAAACTCTTCTAGAGGCTTCTCAACCTCAGATTTCATTTCACTAACAAAAACCAAAGCAATACCCCAGCCATCAGGCAGACAGCTCCAGGGCACTCAGTAGGTGCTGGGTGCCTCGCATCTGCATCTCCGCACATGCACACTGGAGCTGGGAAGTAGGCTCTCATCTCGTCTCCAAGTCTGAGAGCACTGAGACCAAAGGGGTGAGCGGCCTCCCAGCACAGAGCAGCAGCAGGGCCGGCTCTGCCTGGGGGCCTCACTCCAGTGCCACACCATGTTCCCAGTCTCTCACCCACACATTTGTGCATCAGATCCCCACTGCCATCATGGGCCTGTCTCCTACAGCGTGCTCACCATGGTTCCTCCACGGCAGGGACCGGGCACTAGCAGCTCCCACCATCTAGAGGAAGACTTCTCAAGTGGGTAAAGGGCAGTACTGCAATCCCAGGGGACACTGAGCAATGTCTAGAGACATTTGATTGTCACAACAGTGGAGGGAAGGGCACTTCTGGCATCTGCCACAGGAATTATGCACCCCAAATGCCAGCAGTGCTGAGAAAGAACCCCAGCTCCACTGTGGGCTGCTCATCTCCTCCACTGTCCCCAGAACATATAATAAATGGATATAGTCCTCCTGAGTATCTGTCACATCCTCCCACTCACAAACCACATCCATGCGAGTCCTGCCCATAAGCCAATCTCTCAGGCAGAGAGGGCAGAGGCCTGGCCACAGTCCAAGCCTCCCAGCCCAGGTCTCCCAGCCTGTGTCCACCAAAAAGACCCACAAGGATTCTTGGGATCATTTCTGGAAAGAAATCCAAGTTCCTGTCCAGTTGGTGCATTCTTGTCTTAATATCAGAGCCTCAGGCCCTCCCCAGCCTATGTACAGATGAGGCCGCCTCCCTTGCACTGCGAGCCTGGAGGCGCTGCCCTGCCGAAGGCTGCAGCAGACACCTACCATAACTGGGCCTCCATCATGATGTAGCTGACATCCTTGAAACCTCTCATTGTGTCTAACTTCTAAAAGTTACAGCTTTATTGCGATAATTCACATACCATTCACCCATTTCAGCGGTGGAGGGTAGGGTCCAGGACTCTGGCGCTCTTGCGGCAGAGCACGTGTGTATGTGTGTGTGCACTGAATGGCATATGACCACTACTCCTACCAGCATACACACACTCTCACCAGGATACACTAGCTCATTACCACCCTCCAGAGCCTGATGCACTACAGCAACTCTGGTTTTGCTTTCCCTTCAGAATCAGCAGAGGATGGTGGCCAAGAGTTTGGGCCCTGGAGCAGAGGTCAGCAAGCTCCTCTGGTGAAGAGGCAGATGGTCACTGTCCCAACTGCTCAACATTAGTGCTGCAGAAGTCACCCCAGATAATTCCTAAGTGAACAGGTGCAGCCGTGTTCTAATAAAATGGCTTATGAAACAAACGGAGGCCCTACAGGCCAGAGTTCGCCGACAGTAGATCTAAAAACACTGAATTTAAACACTGTCCCTCCACTCGCCTGCCATCTCCTTCAGCAAGTGGTGACTTACCCTCTGTGCCCTCATCTGTAAAAAGGTGTAATACTAGTATCTACCTCACTGGGCTCTGGGCAGCTTAATTCTCCCCAAAATGCCTGAAACACAGTAAGCACTCAATAAGTGTACAGAAGTAATGATCATCTCCCAACCACAGGCAGTGGATGCTGGCTGTCATGATGGTGATGAGGAGGCAGATGACAATAAGGGTGGTGATGGCAAAGCCAATCCTGACAAGACAACCAGGTGAACCCAAGGAAGGAATAAAAGGTTTGGAGAACTCTACTGGGCCCAGAGGCTCTATGACATCTGATGCCTGGACAGATGGACCCCAGTGTCACCTGCAGATGACCCACTGACAGCTCAGACAAAGACCAGGGAGTGCCTCCCCCTGTGTGCCAGACCACCAGGTGGAGCCGGCACAGGGCACTGGAATCAGACTCCTCAAGAGGCAGAAAGACAAAGAAAACCACGTGGCCTTTCCATTTCCAAACGGGATAGTGACCTCGCCAGCTGAAAGCCATCAGGAATGCAGCCCACCCAGCCAGGTCAGCAAGGCCAAGATCTCATCACAGCGTCCCCCATAAAGCAAGAAATCTCTGTGGATGCAAAAGAGATGTGCGTGGAACTACGGAGCACCGTGGGGAATGGCAAGAGGGCACCCTGATCTGCTGGCCCTACAAAGGCAGAGCCATGGAGTCGCCCAAAGCCAAGGTCAGAACAGAAGCATTTTCATTTTCATGTGAGGCTTGAGCTTTATTTACTAAATAAACAAATTTTTAAAATGTTAGCTACACTTGATAAATTCACAGCATTAATGTTTCATCTCTCTCTGCTCTATCTGTTCTAAAAATACATGCATTAGTGGGCTAATTAATAGGACTCTCCCAGGTAGGTCAATTTCCAGAAGCCGGAAGATTGTGAGTGCGGATTGTACATTTCCTAGGAATTTGGGAGAAACAACCTGGGAGAGAACATGGCTTAGGGAGTGGAAGCGTAAGGAGCAATGGTGTGAGGCTTCTAGACGAAAGTGACAGTCCCCTTGTCCTCCTTTTTGCCTAATTTTAATTTCTTCTATTTTACTAAGCCAGACATTGGATTCTAATGATTGAATGAAAGAATACTATGTTTTCCTCATTTTAAATATCAATACACTGATGCTTAAAGCTGTTGGTGGCAGTTATTTTGCGCATGCGCGCACACACAGCCTCCAAGGCAGAAGGCCACGTGGCACCTCATATTTGTCAGGAGTTGCGACTATTGAACAATTTGCCCTCTTCTTGGTCCCCTGATGGTGGCCACCTGGGAAGTAGTAGGCGGGGGGGAAGCTACAACAATGACAAGATCCAATGACATAATTAACCCTGACCCAATGGAGCACCACACACCTGTGCCCTCCCTGCACACCGTGAGGTTCCGCCACAGTGCCTATGCCTCGGCTCTGGCCAGCTCCTCTGCTCACAGAGCTCCGTCCCCACGCTCACCTGGCCAACTGCTCCAGCTCCGAGGCCTTGCTCAGGCTCATCCCGTGGGCACGTTTCCTACTCCGTGCCCCAGAACACCCTCTGCGTAACTCCCTCAAAGCACTCGCCACTTTGCACCCCATAGAGGCTCCTACATTCACCTCCCCCATTAGACTCCCTGCTCTTCCACAGAAAGGGGCCTGCTGCTCAGCTCTGCAGCCCAAGGACTTGGCTCAGTGAAAAGTACACACGAGACGCTCAATAAATGTTTGTTTCACCAATGAATTAAGTCACCTATTCTGGTGATTCTCCAACACATTTTTAATCAAGAGTCTTGTCTCTGATACTAGTAATAATGATGATGATGATGATAGTAACAAGTGATTCCTTAGTAACCACAGGGAATTGTTGTCAGGACCACACTGATGCCAAAGAAATACAGATAAACATTCAAGTTCCTGATATAAAATGGCATAAAATTTGCATACACCTATGCACATCCTCCTGTATGCTTTAAATCATCTCTCTCTAGATTATTTGAAAAAACCTAATGCAATGTAAATGTTATGCAAATAGTTGCTGCACTGTAAAAAAAAAAATCTATGTGTTCAATACAGGTGCAATTTTGTTCCCAAGTATTTTCACTCTACAATTGGTTGGACCTGCTGACACGGAACCCCATGGATACAGAGGGCAGCCTGTAGTACTAGTAATAACTGACAGGAACTAAACACTCGCCACCACTAAGCACTGTGATAAGCACCTCATCCCATTCCGCTGGCAACCTCCTAGCCCTGCTAGGAATAAGGTGCGAGAGAGGAGAGAAGGAGTCCTCGAGAGCCTGGGGTAGACTAGCCTACCCCAGTCAGTCTGGCTCTAAGGTCAGCCCTCTCCACCAGGCTTGCACACCAAGCTCTTCACCACATCCCATGGCACCTGTGCTAGCATTTCCCCAATGTTTTTAAACTTACCCACTTTTTACATCACCTTATCCTGAGCAATAAAGCCTGAAAAGTCATACATTTGGTGGGTTATGTTTTATTTTCTGACTCAGTCACACAAACTTAACTATGGAGGTGAGGTGGCCCCATGGTAGAGAGCTTGCCAGGCATCCATGAGGCCCCAGGCTCCACACCGAGTACAGCAAAACAAACTCAACTATGGAATGAAAAAAATGTTTATCTGCGTATCAGGAAAAACCTCTTGTTTCCCAAACAGGTGAAGAGGACCCAAACCCACAACCCACTGGCTAGCTTCTACCCAACCTCACTTGCAGACCGAGAACACTCACTGGATCTAACCAGTACAGGTGGAGCACTGTGCTGAGCACCTCATAGAACAGCTCCTGGTTCTGCTCTGAGAAGAGCATGCTCCACATCCAGCTTCTCCCAGGGTGCTCATCTGGAGCTGACCTGTCCACCCACCTCCCCTCCAGGAATGGGTGTATAATTCAGAGCTGGCAGGTTAGGACGTGGTTCTCCCCAGCAAGAGGGACTGACTCAGGGATGGGCACACACTCAGGCCCAAGCTGAGCCAGTCAGAGTCAAGCCTCAGGATTTGAGAGCTTAGAAGCTCTGTCTTTCCTCTGGATGTAGAAAAACGGAGATGGGAGGTCTGGAGCTCCCATGGCCATCTCAGTCCTGCCAGCAGAAAGGAAGACCACCCAACAGAGGGGCAACAGAGATGGACCCTGGATCCTGCCATGCCTGAAGCCAAAGTCTGTGTAGGTCACTGCCAGTTCATCAACCCCTTTCCATTTCAGCTGATTTACATTAGATTTTCTGATGCTTACCATCAAGAGCCCTAGATGACATGCTGCCCTGCCAAAAGAAAATCAAGAAGTATTTTTAATGTTGGAATGGCAGAAAATAGACCTACAGGAATAGGTTTATAAAAAAAAAAAAAAAAAAAAAAACCTTTAGCTAAATAAGCATTTAGAAACTCAAGAATCCATTCTTTTGGCTGCACACATCACTCATCCTCTACTTAAGCAGGTACAAGTTGACCCGAGACAAAAAAGGACAAATGAGTTATCTTTTCATGACTCCAAATCACTGAGCCACTTGACAAGCCATATCGGTGGCACTTACTAACTAGAAAGCACACTGCAATACGGACAAAGGTGTTTTCAGACAGGTGTCACTCAAGCTGCACTACATGGCAGGACAACTGCCTAGAAAAAGCAAGTTTGCAAGGAGACCGAGGGATAGTGACTCCAAAGCTAGCTGTTCTATGTACACACGTCCAAGGAAAAGCACCTGTCTTCCATGTAAGAAGTTGATGCATCTCCAAGAGTCCTGAGAGGTGCTCCTGCTCCGCTCCTCAAGAGGCTAAACATGACCAATCCTTGATTCATGCATATGATGGCAAGGCGAACCCAGGACGGTCATGGGAGAAGTGAGTCAAGAAAGCGTGAACACACCCCGTGTGACTCTTGCTGCCCAGAAGGAAAAAAAACAAAACAAAACAAGCCAAGTGCTCAGACCGACTCCATGCACAGCATTTGAATGCCAACCCATTCCCAGTGAGAAGTCAAAAGATATTCTCCACCAAGAACACACACTATTCGGCAGCACTAGGCGGGAGGAAAAACAGAGCAGCCACACTTCCCCAAACCTCCAGCCTCCACAGTCCCGGGCTCCCAAGCGCGTTGTGGAATTCCCTGCCACGTGACTCCACTACTGTGCCAGTTTGCTTCAACTGGCCCAGTTAGTATCTTATCAACCAAAGAAATCATGATAAGCTGGAAACTGTTTTCCAAACTCCTGGGGGCCTCAGTGGCCTAACCTGTCACACCCCCCCCCCACACACACACACACACACCCGCCCCACCAGCATCCTGCTCTAGGTACGGGTCCTTCTTTCCATACCTGACACACCTCACACATGTCCACCTGGACACCTCCGTACGTGCCTTCCTTCTGTCTGGAAGGGTCTTCCCCAGATCTTGGGAGAGCTAGCTGCTTCTCCTCCCTCTGATCTCAGTCCTCTGTGGTCCCCCAGCAACACACCTCCCCAATGAGTGCAGCCCTCCAACCAACTGATACTCCCAGGGTTCCATCGGCTTCCCCTCACCACCCAGCGGTCTCTTCTGAACACGCACTACCCGGGACCTTGCTTTTCCACCATTTATCGCCATTTCTCCATCTCCCCCCCACCTTCCCCACTAGAGGTTTCCATCTGACAGAGCCTCTCTTGACCCACACCTGCTCCCTCTCTGCACAGGAAATAGCACTATCATCCCCAAGTCAGAAACAAAATCTGCATCAGCTGACCACTCGTCCTCACAGAAGCTCCATGGCAGGAACAGGCCTGGCCCCAAGTAATCACAAGGTTCAGCTTCAACACACACATGTGCCTAAGACCCCAGCCCAAGACCTGCTCTGGAGCCAGAAGCTTCTGCACAGTCCTCTGCCTCTGCTGTTACCGCCCAGCCCAGCCTTCACACGGCCCTCCACGAGAACACTTACCCAACCACATGACCTACTCAATGCAGCATCCTCAGTGGCACTTTGTTGCCTGCAGGACAATGACCAAACGCATGCACGACTCTGATCTGGCCTCTGTCCAGCTGAGCTTGCCTCCTGCCATCCTCCACAGGCTAAGTTACAGAGTCTAGTCCCTCAGACACACCACTCTCCTCCACAGTTCTCAAAAAAATTTCCTGCCGGCCGCCCATCTGCCAAACCCCTGACCACCCTTCAGGATGCCGCTCCAGGGTTCCTCCCTCCGAGGCTCAACATCTGACTTTCCTAGCAGGGTGAGCTGATCCCATTGGGAGCCCCATCAGCCAGTCCCTCGGCTCATCAGAATGAACAGACAATGGATCCCACCTGCCCTCCAGGGCCCCAGGGGCTACCTTTGTCTTGTTTCACTATTGTAGCCACCGTCTAGCAATGACCAACACAGGGCAGTCATTCCCAAAAGTGGGCACCCAGGGAACATTCACAACAAGCCCCTCTACGGGCCATTCACCCTGCCCCAACGTGAACAAAAGAAAGAAAGCCCCTGGGCTTGTGAGCTTTTGGACCTAGTTGGGGGTGGCACGCTAAGCCCACAGGCCAATTCCAGCTGGCTGCATTTCTGTTGTTCAGTAACTTTACTGTGGTACACTTTACCTATCTCAACTTTCTGCCGATTTTGTAAATAGTTTTGGAGGAACACAGAAGGGCCATGCAGGGGATACATCCTGTGACTGCTTTCCTGCTGCAACAGGAGACTTCAGTCGTTGTGACAGGGACCATATGGTCCACAGAGCCAAAGATATTTACTTTCTGGCCCTTAACAGAAAACGCTTGCCAACCACTGATGCACTCAGAAGGATTGAGATGCCCTGGCCAAGCCCAGCAGCCAACCAAGTAAACGATCGTTTCAGAGGGTCAAAGTGCTATAAGGGAGGTAAGACATGGTGCCAGGACCATGTGGGGAGTGGCATGAAGCAGTGACAGCTGTGCTGAGTGCTGGTAATGTGAGCTGGGCCAACCAAGCCGAGACCAGGGAAAGCGCTCAGGAAGGGACAGATCAAGTGCAAAGGCACCAAGTTGAATCAAGCCAACTATGTGCCAGTCACAGCCCAGCAGAAAACAGATGGCAAGGGCAAAGGGGGTGATGGAGAGTGACATTGAAGAGACTGTTCAGAGAGCCAAGGTGAAGAGAAACCAATGGGGAACTGGCCCCATATTCTGCCAGGCCTGCAGGGAAACAGGGAGGCAGAAGGTCCTGGACCCACTCTGACACAGGCAGTCACACAAGAACTGTGGTCTCCAGCACAGGAGCATAGCCACTGTCAACCCAAGGCCTGGCCAGGAGGGAGCTACCGGAATAGACGCCCCAACCTAGACTTCCTCCTCCAAACTGGCCAAACTCAACCAGAAGCTAGGCAGGAGGGCCCAGTGATGACGGCCATCAGGCTGCACACCCCAGGCACAAAGCAGGGTGGCAAGGAAGAGGGTGGAAAGTGAATCTGGAGGGGAGAGCACAGTCAAGAAGGCCCCTCTGTAATCTGGAGGTCAGGAAGAAGTCAATGTGGCTTCAAGGCCATCAACAGTTCATGTATTGAGCTGGGGATGTAGCTCTGCGTTAGAGCACCTGCCTAGCATGCCTGAGGCCCTGGGTGCCATCCACAGACTACAAAACAAAACAAAACCTCATGGAACCGGACAAGATGGCAGATACTCAAGCCCCTCAGGGTGGAAAGTATTATGCAAATCAGTGATGAAAAGATCATCATTATCACCATGTCTGTCAAGAACGTGAACAGGTGTTACGACACACAGGCATTCCCGAGAGGAGCAGGGGAGCGTGGAGAGCACGATCTGTGTAGCTAAACCACACGTGCAGTAACTGCGCCTGCACAAGACCACAGAGGCAGTCCAGATTCTAGTACTCAATACCCAAGGACAGCCTCCTTTGTCCCCACATTGGTGTTATAATGCCACCAAGAAATGGGAAGCAGCACTAACACTCCAAGATATTTTTTTAACAAAATAACTTCAATAAATGGTGGTTAATAAACCTGCATGTGCTTCTTCCATTGTTTTGAGTCATGGTCAACAACACTGAAGTGTATGACCCAGGGGTCTGCGGTACATTCACGGGGAGGAACAACCATCATCTAGAACATTTTCATCATCCCCAAAAGAAGCACTGTATCCATCAGTAGTCACTGCCAACTGTCCCCACCCCATCCTCAGCTCCTGGCAAACACTAATCTATTTCTGTCCCTATAAATTTGCACACTGTGGACATGTCATATGAACAGAATCATATGACACCGTGTTATTTTTCAATGCTTTGTTCAAGACCAATTTTCTGGCTATGACCTTTCAAAGTCGGTCAGCAGAGTGCATAAGCCCCTTGGTCATGTAACCAAGGAGTAGATACACAGGACTCAAAGATCCCGAGTCCAAACCAAAATGAAGGCCTCCAAGGCTATAATTTCTTGACATTAAAATCTAATATTTAGTCCTACAATGGCCACCTGCAATGTGAAGGCGGTGGGGTGGAGTGGGGAGGGGAGGAGAGGAGAGGAGAGTTCCTTGGGCCAGCAGAACTGGCCTTGGGCAAATTGTGGACATCCAGCCCACCAGCCCGAGCCTGGCTGTCATTAGCACCATGCCTGCCCCCATCAGAGTCACGATGCTCTTCCTGGCTGTGCTCAAGCTCATTACCACTTGGCCTTAGAATCATTTGTTTAGGATGTGGGACTACCCTACCCTTTCTAGAATGGGACTTCCTGAGGGCTCTCCAGGAGAGGGAGAGCCAACTCTGATCCAAGTGGCCACCTCAACACTGACTGTTGTGATTCATTACTAATAGCCTGGGACAGGAGTAGCAGCACATGACCCCTACTTTCCATCCTTCCCTGCGGGCTCATCAGGTACATGAGCCCAGTACGTATGAGGCGGGCCTTCTCTCTGTTCCAGCAAGGACTGCCATTCTGCTCCTCCTTTGGCTGGGGTTAACAAGCAGCCATGGCTTTAAGCAGATGTGGCCACAGGACCAAGAGTCTTACCAACTCTTCTGATGAAACTTCAGCATCATCTTTTAGAGAGAAAATTTTAATCCAAAATATCTGACACCAAGGCCAGGCAAAGAAAATGACACCAGTTCTCCAAATCCTCTCGTATCTGCTCAATACTGCCATCTGCGATGACTAGAAATAAGCTTGCCTCTGTTCGGAGAGGCAGCCAACCACACAGTGCATGGACCCATCATCTCTGGAAGAAGGTGGGTGGGGAATATAGCCAACCCCTGCGGCTCCCAGCATGATGTGCCTGGAACCAGCTATTAGGCAGAGGGATTAACTTGGCTGGGAACCTGCATACACCTGTAAAGGTGCCAGCTTTGCTGGGAACCAAAGAAACCCTTTGTGAGACTGGTATCCTCAGCAGGAGGTCACTTGGAACCTTCATTGGGGTTAATTACTAAAATAATCACAAGATGCGCTTTCTACCAACACTCACCCCCCATATCAACAAAAGAGTCTCCCTGACAGAAGGGCTGATCTAACCAACAGGTAGGAGTGCTGCAAATTGCATTCTCCATCCACGCCCCAGGATCAGAGAGGCAGCAGCAACAGCCCACAGACAAAGATTTTTCATTCAAGTCACTATCAAGACAGCAGCTGGGGCAGTGGAAGAGACGTCGATGCTCGACAGCCCATTACTGACGGAGGACCCGCTGCATCCCTCCTCTAGGCCAAGTTTACAAATGAGAAACAGTTGCAAAGATGCCCAAGGTCACACAGAGGAGGTGAGGGAACAGTCCTCCCTCCAGGCTGCCAACTGGAGTGCGCTTGGCACATTCTGTCCACTGCGCTGCCCTCAGCCCCCAGCCAGGGCCAGGGGCAGTGCCCATGTTTGAGAGGAGACAAAAAGGAGCCATAGAAAAACAGGCCACAGACATGAGAATATTCAGGCAGGGCCACCAGGGGCCTGCAACTGTGGCACAGTGACAACGTTCTAAGTTCTCACCCGAGGACCTACAGTTAACCCAGCCAGGCACTACAGGGTGGTGGGAAACCTAGTGCATGCTTGGGACTCTAAGACGCAAGATGAAACCCAAGGGATCCTGTAGGCTTCACAGCATGGTGACTCTGCAGTGGCTCTCGAAGGACAGGTACAAACACCGTGGGACAGAGGTGAGATGGCACGTGCAAAGCCCCTCTGGCAGGAAGGCCCAGAGCATGGCCCCGTGTGGTGTTCACCTTCACCAGGCAGGGAGCAGGCACCTCCAAAGCCTTGCAGCCAGGATAGGGCTCTGAGCCTGAATTCTTCACCTACAAGCTCACAGGACCTGGGCGAGACAAAGCAGCTCAAGGCCCTGCTGACTCATCTGAAACACACGCAGAATACAGCCTGCTTCCTAACAGGTCTCCAGATCCAGAACAAGCTGTCAAGGTGAAGGACATAAAGGGGAACCTGGCACACAGTAGGTGACACCATCACAGAGCGAACACTGGCTGGAGAAGGAGTTAACATCACACACAGAGGCGTCTGGGAGAGCCGACGTCCAGGAAGTAGTTGCTGTGAATGTTCCTGCCCTGGCCCAGCAGCACCCTGGGCAGCAAGAGCAGTTGAATGACATACATTATGCCCCCAAGCCCCTCGCTATGGAAGATAACTGCACGCAGCGCCTACTCCCCACCCATGCCACCATGAGGGCTCTGCCTTCCTGCCTTAGGGCTTTCTCCAGGAGTACAGGAGTGGACCAACCTCCTTGGCAGGACAGTGTGGATGCAGAGAAGGGGCCACTAGAACCTCAAGTGGCAAATGTCAGCTAATGGGGGATGCAGTCGATGGCTGAACACCCCACCCTCTGGGGGTCATTCTGAGGTGCATTCTCCACTCCTCACAGGACCCTCCAGCTGCTCAATGCAACCATCTCAAGAAAAACCCCGGCACGCACTGTCCTTCCTCTCTCATCTCACTCCCACCCTCTCACCACAGCTCCTGGGTCAGCTCCTGAAGTCAAGTCCTCATCCAGACTCTGCTTCCAGGAGAAGCCAGACTAGAACATCCCCGACCACCTGCAGGCTCACTCTGCAGAACCCAAAGAGCCACCTCTGGTTTTGGCCAGGGTTCTTCACACAGAACAGCTCTGGGGGGTGGGGGGACCACTCAGTTCCCAGAGGGACCATACCATGGGCCCCTACATTCCCATTTGCCTGAGACTGGATAAAGGAACAGCCCTGAGAAGTACTCGTTGGCTCTGATGTCAGCTGCCAGCTCTTCACTAAGGTCTTAGGGAAGACTCATCGCAGATGAGGCCATGAGGATGGAGAAACAAAAGGGAACCCAGTCGCAGGTACTTACAATTGGTGTGGAAGAAGACAGGGTGGCCCTTCTGCACTCCAGGACCCAGCTCACACCTGCTTCTACACCTCCCTGTACAGCTCCCTGCATGAAGGGGCAGGGAGGGAACTCAAGGCAGGGCGGAACAACCACAGGCAATCCAGGCCCTCCATGAAGGTTCCTGAGACTGGAGCAGGTCACCTCCAAGCACAGGTCCCTTGCTTACAGTGGCATCACCTCAACAGAGGGGTTCCCCAAGACTGGTGGTCACTTGGAATAATCCTGCTGGACATGGACACTCCAGACCCAAAATGCTCTGGAATACAGTGTAGCCCACCCCTTTCATTCCCACTTAAACACACACCAGCCTCCACTCAAATGCCTCTCCGGCTCCACACATCTCTCCCCAAGAGGCAGCTAGTCCGCAGTTATAGTCGGCCTGGTCTGTCTGTGACTTTCCTAATGATAACCTCTCATTGCCATAAACAGGGGCTAATTAACCCAGCCAACCAAAGGGGTCTGGTGTCTATTAATCAGGCCAAAGCTTCTCTTCCACTTGCTAATACCCATTTCCTGGGCTCACCTCACCCTTGTGCTCTTGAGAAGATAAATATTCTCTAGCTCTTCATGTGAGATGCTCCTCCCAGTGGCTTCCTCAATTGTACACAATCTTCTAACACAACATTATTGTACCAGAATATACAGAATACTTCCATGCACACAATGACATAATTACACTACTGCAAATCTGGTAACCAAGTACATTTCCTCCCAAGATGGAGTTTTCTCTTCTGATTAGCAAACGCAACAGCACCATCGTTGCCTGGGGCTACCACCAGACTTGGCACCAACAGAAGCAAGTGAAAAATCCAGAAGTGGGGCAGTGAGCTGCAGGGTGGAAAGGTGTGGGAAGGCAAGGATGGTTCAAGCCACAGACGTGTGTTCCTCAAGTACTGCCAATTACCTGCTGTGTTAGGCATGGGGTTCATGCCTGAGGATAAAAAGATGGAGACAGGGAAACAGCCAGGACTCCCTTTTCCATAGGATTCCCAGTCTGATAAAGGAGACAGACTCTAATGAGAGACACAATATTTAATTATAAACCAGAGTAGGTGCTATGAAGAAAAGAAAAGGCTGCTGGAATCTACAAATGAACAGCCTACACCATCTTGGGACTCATAATGGGGCCTGGGAAGCTAGGGCCAGCTTCCTCCTCAGGGGTCTCAGAGTTGGTGGGGAAGGGGACAGCCTGCTCTACGAAAGCCACCCAGACCTCAAAGATCCATTTTCACCTCCAAAAGGAAATGTTTTCTCCCTTTGGGGGCAATTACTATAAGCCTGCTGCCAAGTTCTCCAAAATACACATAATTTCCAGTGCTTTTAGAATTCTTTTAAGCAATGGAAGGAAGGAGGGAGGGGGAGAGAGAGGGAGAAAAAAGAAAAAAAGGAGGCAAACTTCTAATTATTTATATGTCAATCTGCAAAAATAAAAAAGGACTTTACATCTGATGTTCGTAATGTTTAGCAGAACACTCCCAGTTAAACACCTCCTAGCAGTTCAACCTTCAGAGCAGGAAGAAATCATCTCATAATTCAAACCCGAAGACAGAAGACAAGCAGAACTGGAGCACAGCAGACAAATCGCCTTCTGTTTGTCTTCAATTTAGAGCTCAACAATTTGTCTTCCTGTCACAATGCCTTGCTACAAGAAACTTTCTGAAAAAGCTACATTTAAAAGTTCACCAGGAAGAATCAGGGGAAGTTTTAGGAAAAGGTGAAACAGGGGGAAACCACAGGGGGAGCCCTGGGATAGAACCCAGACGTGGCAGGAACAGGCTGAGGAGCTTCGGGTACGAGATGAAAGGCTCAGAATTGGGCAGCATTCCAGAAGGTGAAAGGCCCCCACACACACCTGAAAGATAAGACCTCTTTAGAACTATGGTTATACTTGACTGGACCCAGCCAGGGCTAGAGTGAAAGCCTCAGTAACACATATGGCCACAGAGACCCTGAACATCACGAAGCACCATCCTGGCCACCAAGAAAAGCAGATGTGGGGAGTTTCTAGCAGACTCTGCAGGCAGACAGAGGCCCCAACTCCAGCCCTGCCACTATGCACAGGACCTTGGGCAAGAGGCTTCACACCTGTCACCCTCCTGGGAATCGAGCAAGCAGCAGGACCCAGCTCATCAGCCACCATGAGAATTAGCCTTGCTCAAGGTATGTGCAGAATTCCTGGTGCAATGACAGCTATTAAAATGCATTCTGTCTATCCCCCGTGGGCAGCAGTCATGCCAGGCACCTGTGAGGTCCACACTACACTTCTTGCTGGGCCCGACTTGGGCACCAGTGAAATGGTTGCTAATGCAGACCAGTCTCTGCGCAGGACTCATGGCCCACAGTGAACATTCCAGAGTGGAAGAAAGTTTACATTCAAAAAGAGCGCACGCACACACGCAAGGTACAAGAGCAGGTTGTATGAGAAAATTCAAAAGCTGAACTGAGGGGAGAGGTGTGGAGAGCACAGCTCAGGGGTAGAGCACCTGCCTGGCATACAGGAGGCCTGGGTTCCATTCCCAGCACTGAGTGGGGAGGGGCACAGTGGGGAAAACTGACAGGGCAAGAGGGTATGGCTGCTTCAGACAGAGATGCCCTCTCCTCAGAGTACGGCAAGTAACAGCTAAGCAAAGGCATGGGGCCTTCGGGTTACAAGGAGAAGAAACAGCACTGAGGCTTAGCAGGAAGCAGGCGGGCATGGGCTGGGAGGGATTCAAGCATGAGAGGGTATGAGCCAATATACGCTTGAAAAAGTGACATGAGAACCAATTCAAGGGAAAACTTATCAAACTTAGATGATATCAAGGGGCACTTTACCACTGAGCTACATACTCAGCCCTTTGTATTTTATTTTTTATTTTGAGATTGTTGCCGATTTTACTCTGCAATAATATGTGTAGTTTTAAGTCCTCACATGGCAGATTCGTGTATAGCCAAGTATTTGTAGACGATTAGCATGTGGGACTTGCTTTAAGTATTCTAGCCAAAAACAAAGCAGAGGGTAGGCAGGCGAGGCAATCAAGAGCAATCGCAGGTCACAGCTGCAAAGGCGGGTGAAGGGTGCAGAGGTTTAGTACAGCGTCCATCTACTTCTGCATGTTTGTGTTGGAAACGTCCAGAACACTGGGATCCTAATTAGAGTAAGACATACTTCAGGGCTGAGGTCGAAGCACAGTGGTAGAGTGTTTGCCTAGCCTGTGTGAGACACTGGGTTTGATTGTCAGCACCACATAGTAAAATAAAGGTCCATTGCCAACAACAACAAAAAAAAAAAAATTAAAGAAACAAGAAGGAGACATACTTCATGTTTGTATGTCAATATACTCTACCTCATAACTAAAAAGAATAATTTTTTTTAATTTCTTACAGCCAAAAAAGAAGCAAACACAAACAGATGTTAAGTTTTACTCTGTGGCCATGGAACTGTGGGGAAAAGGCATCCTGGCCCGGCTTAGGTCCTCTGAAAGTCAAGGTCACATCCCCATTAGCCATGAACTTAGGTGAGAACCCAGGCCACGACCATTCTCGTGCTGTCCAGCCTACAGCCACCATCTGTTAAATGACCACATCTCTTGCACAGCTGCGCAACCTCCGCTTAAAACAAAGAGGCCAAAACAAATTAGCTTCAATCCACACAAATGAACCCAAATCACAGGCTCTGATCCTGGCTGGTGACCAGGCTTGAAGCAGCCTGACACGGTGACCCCGGTAATTACAAAGCAATGTGACTCTCATGCACTATCTGGAGACGCAATCACTGGGCAAGAATTAGCTCATTAGCAGCTGTTCCTGGCCCATATCCCCTGCCTCAGGGCTCAGGTCCTACAGTTGTGGTGCCGACTCACCCTTCTAAAGAACTGCCACTGAATGGCTCAGGCAACAGAGGAGGGACAAGTTCAGAGGGAAGCAAACATCCTCACTGAAAATACTGGTGCCAGGGAGACCCTGGGAGGGTCTCCAAATTTCAGGAGCTATGCAAATAACTCATCTGCATAATGCTAATTTAGCCCATAACCCCAAGTCCCAAAGCCCACTGGGAAGACAGACTCGAATCAAAGGCCCAAAACAGAGTCCCACTTACCACTGTGGATTCCACTCTGTCCCTCAGGAATCCCTCCCCTGTTCTGGAGCTGAACAACCTCCTCTCCTGCTAGACTGCTCAAGAAGAGACTCACTCCAGTACTGGCCTCTTCCATGCCCTTCTCTAAATGCCCAGGAGACAGAACAGATGGGATCCATTTCTCACCCCCTCAAGGCCTTGGCCAGTGCCCCACAGTCCGCAGGAGGAGTCCCTGCCCTCTGCTGGCACCTGTGGAATCTGCCCCCAGGATGCCCTGCCTAGTCCTTTCCCCAAACACCCTGGACTCAATTCCCTCGAGCCACAGCCATAGGGCTACCCAAGGCTTCCGTGGTGCCCCATCTCTGGTGCCCCCTCCTCTGCCTGAATGGCTCTCTCTGCCTGGGATCCCCTTCTGTAGGCTTCTAGAAGGTCATTGTCAGCCTGGAATCCTGAGGACCACCCTTGACTCAAAGTGGGATGAGATTTCCCGGCCTCCGTCTATTCACTACTGTACCTCAGACCCCATGCACGTGTCTTGACCTGCCCAATCTCACTTACCTGCCCCCACAAGGTAGGTTCTATTATGCCCCCCATTTATTGATTTTTTTAAAACTGGGGCTCAGAGATATAGGAACTGTCCTAAGGTCTCAAAGTAAGTGCTGAATGCAGAGATTGGTCAAGATCTCCCTCACTCTAAAGCTTTTATTAATCACGTGGAGACGATCTTATACACTGATGACCACAGAACAGAATTCAAGCTCCCTTCTTGCTCCATGGAACCAGACAAGTGGATTTTTCAGGTAAGAGTTCACCATATGTGAGGCACTGAGCCCCATGCTATTTGCCTACCAAAACACCCCTTCTCCCATTTCATTTAGGTTGACAATGTACTCTACCAATAAACAATTATCAAATTTGTCAACATTACTAACAGTTCATGTCACTGAGAAGTAAGAGGAACTGTTTTGGGGGACTTTCAGGTAACTACTTTTTTAAAAAGTTGACTGGGGGGTGGTGTTGGGCAGTGCTGGGATTCACTCAGAGCCTCTCACATGCTAAGTACCCAGTCTATCCCCATCCCTGACACATATCTTTTTCCCTTCCTCTACTGAATCTTGCCTGCTGCCCAGGATACTGATGTGATCGCTGGGCATCCAACAGCCACGTAGAGCACAGAGAGATCTGAGAAATGCAAGCCAAAGCAGCTGAGCAGCAACACAGGAGTCGATGGCAACACTCCTCAGTTCGTTCATTCACTGAACCAGTTTCTCCCGAGCCCCATGAGACGAACACTGTGCAGGCCCCTTGAAGTACAGCAGTGCACAAATGGGACCAAGGTCCCTACCCTGTGAGGCTTTAAGGGGAAGAGGCAGTGTTGAGGAGTAAATGTTGACATTAGGGTATGAGAAATACTACAGGGGGGAAAAGAAGAGCACACTAAGAAGGAAAGAGACGGGAGAGAGTGCACAAGGAAATTTGAGGGACGAAGGAGTGAACAATGAGCAAGGTACAGACATCTAATGAGATGCAGCTCACACCACTCCACAGCACCTTGGGAAAGGCAAGGGCCCGCGACGTGCAGGTGAGATGTGCCAAGCACCCAGAACCAGCACAGCCGAAACAGCTCGTTCCACACTACCAACTCCAGAGCAGGGTCTCAGAGGCGCAGTTATTGGGTGCCTTTGTCCCCATTTCCCGTTCCCCCCCCCACCCCCAAGGTGGGGGAGGAGAAGACAGGTGTGGTTGCAGTGCTGGGGATGGAACCCAGGGCCTCACATACACTAGGCAAGTGCTCCACCCCTGAGCCACACCCCTGGCCCTGTCTTTGTTCTTAAACGGCACAGCTCCCAAGGGGCTTCTGCAGCCCAGGAGGTGGCAGTCCAGGACCACAGCTCTCTACTTCAGCCCCCCCCAGTCAGCTCTGAGGTTATACTTGGTGCTTCCAGGTAAGAATGCATCTGGAGGAGGGTCTCTGCTCAAAACAATCTGTGATGGCTGTTTAGTGGCAAGAGTCTTACTCGTCTGCCTCGTCTGTGTTGGCACCAGCACACACCGAGTGAGCTTGTGTTTGCTCAGAGAACAAATACTCTGCAAACTTCAAGTCATAGACTTGACAGCTGTCTGTCTTTAAGCAGCACTGCTATTGCTGCCAAGAATATCTCCCTCCACCAAGCTTCCTGTTGCTCCAAAATAACAAGAAGTTGCTTGGCAGTGATGTCACACTGCCACTGTCACCGCCTGCAGGGCATTCACATGCTGGCTATATTTAAGACCCAGGCTTCATGTTCAGTGACATGGAAATTGCCACCTTGTAAACCGCACCGGAAAGGCAAGATTTGAAAAATTGTTTCCTAGGAAAAATCAGGTTGCAAATTCTGCCTCTCTGAAGGCCAAGAAGGAAAGTCAGGGCCCAGCAACCGGCCCCAGCCCCAGACCTCAGCCGGCTGCTTCACTGTAACCGGGAAGTCACTCATCACCACAGCCTCTCCCGCTCCCAATTATTCGCTTCTCCTAGGCTCCTTTGTTATCCCTCAAAACCATTCAGTTATATTTACTCCTCTGGACTTAGCTACCTGCTTCTCACTAGAAAGGACAGCAAAGGGGGTAATAATGAATGGTAGGTGTACTTCCCGGTGGGTAATCATCATGACCTTTTAAAGAGCGCTCTATCCTGTTTACTGGTTTCCATTATTTTCTATCTCCTCCTATTTCTGTGCTTTGTGGGGAAAGCCATGTTTCAGTCACTCTCTCCCTTCTCCCTTTCTCAACAGCTGTATCTCTTTTGCATCCTGATGAGCCACTCCAATCCATGTTCAGCGCAGATTTTGTGGGGGAACATCTGGCATCAGATACTAACAGCTCTGACGCTTAACCATTCAACACGAGCACGTGCTTCAAAACGCAGATGTTTGTGCAAATATACCTTGCTACTTATTCCCTGAAAATTTTAGTTCATCAACAAAACCCGAGTCTTTGATAGGAGTCTAAAATAATCAAAGAAAATAAACAGGCACCTGGCTTTCTCCTGGTGTGCAATGGCTATAGGAGACACTGCGATGCGCCTGTCCTTCTAACACGTACATCCATCATTTCACACAGGAAAAACACCTGGGTGGGCTCGGGGCAGCTCAGAGGTAGAGCACTTGCCTCACATGCACACAGCCCTGGGCTCCATCCCCCATATAGCAAAAAAAAAAAAAAAAGGAACCATATCTAAGAAACTTAAGCCAGATCCCAAAATAGGAAGGAGTTTATGTGACTCCCAGTGGCTCATGGTATCTGAGAAAAAGCTTCCATAACATCAAGTTTAGACAGCCCTGCATTTGGTATTTACAAAATCCACACCACTATTCCCAAAGGGAAATCATTCATGCCACGGATTCCTTCACCTCCACAGCCCAACAGCAAGAGCCAGGTGGGGACGACCAAGGATGGCACCAGCCCAAGCTCTAGTGAATGGCTCTCTGCCTCACCCTGGAGCCAAGAACAATGCAGAATTTTTGCCATTAAAACATTCACACCCTGTGCCTGGGATCCCACTCCTGGCAATATACACTAAGAGAAGAAACTGACAGCGAGAAAGGGCAAGAGACAAGGATATTCATGGCAGCCTTTACTGCAGGCTCAGAAGGGCGGAAGCCTGGGCACTAACCCAATTGGAAACTGCCAAGTACCTGTGATGTGCTGTACAGCAATAGAAATGACAATGGGCCAAACCGGCCAACATCCTGCTGTGGGGTAGGGAGGGAGACCTCCTTCTTGAAAAGGATTTGAATAATATGAACTGCATTAGTCTGTTTGGTATTACTCTAACAAAATACCTGAGGTGGGCTAACTTTTTAAAGCCAAGAAGTTTATTGGGCTCACAGTTTGGGAGGGTAAGAGTCCAAGAGTAGACAATACCACTGACTTGGCCTCTATTGGGGCCAAGTGCAGAGGGTGTCATGATGCCAAGCAGCATGGATAGAGCAAGATCACATCTTGAAACAGGAAGCCAGAAAGTGATTCAGGAGTTGAGCTCACTCATTAAGTCACTCTCAAGCAGCTAGGGGGTCTCTCAAAAGCTACCTTAATCCCTCCACAGGGCAGCTCCACTAGTGACCTCAGGACTTCCCACTAGGCCCCACCTCATGAAGGTTCCATACTGTCTCCCAATACCACCACTGGGGACTAAAGCTTCCTGCATTTGAATCCTTGGGGGACAAAGTACATCCAAACTGTCATACCAACTGAGAGCCTTTACAGACACACTGACCTTCTAATACAGGAATTCCACTCCAGAAACCCAGCTGAAGGGACTAACAAAGAATCAAAAAAAAATAATAGCTTCAAGAAAAAAATACATTCATGGAAATACTAAGTATTTAGAAGAGAATAATGTGAGAAAGACGTCTCCAAACACAGAAACCCCTCCTTACCCCCGGCAACCATCACAAGTGCTATCCAGCCATACAAGGGAATGAGATTTGTTAACTGCTTACCATAAAGAGCTAACTGTTTTGCAAAACTGACCATCACCTTAGAGATTCGGAGTGATGTGAACTATGTAAAATGAACAGCCACATGAAATAAATGGGAACAAAATTCCTCATAAATAAAACATTAGCAATTAGCAACAACTGAGTGCAGGTGGTTTTCTTTAAACTTCTGTTCTTCCTGGACTTAAGGATTCCAAGTTGGGCAGCACTTGTACATATCCAAAGGGAAGCCCCTACTTAAATATAATTTGAAATCTGTGTAGAAACAAAAGAAAACATCATGAACAGAATATTAATTGGGTGTACACAACCAGTGGTGGCGAGGCCACATGTGAAAAATGCACTCAACAGCCCCAGAGCAGGTACGGTTATCAGGTTGATGTGGAATTTAGGACTCCTTCCCCACCAGGAGTTAGGATGCTTTTATGATTGAAAGATTGAAAGGTAATTTTTTTTTTAAATGGTACTAGGGATTTAACCTAGGGCCTCACATATGCTAGCCAAGTGCTTTACCACTGAGCTCCATTCCAACTATGAAAGGTGATTTTTTTAAAAGCAGAGAAACAAGAGCTCTCTCCAGACATCTCCAGTGGCTGGTCACAGCAGGATCCCGCAGTGGAACCTACTTGTTACACTTCAACCTGAAAGCACACGGCTCCACGTGGAGTGGCAAAGGAAGCAGCAGAACAGCAGACCATGCTAGAACTCACACGTAGATCATTTAAAACCCACAAAGTGAGCCACATGTCGATTACAGTTTACTTGGGAATAAAATCTTAATATTGCAAATGTCATGGTGCTAATCACAGTATGCATTTTTTTTTTCAAATAATGCAACACAAAAATAATGACTCCCAATTTGGAGTTACAATCTCAAGCATTTCTACCCTCCTGAGACTACTATCTCTAAATTCCTCTTTTGACCACCACCAGCACTTCTCTGCCACTGGCTGCCCCATGGGACTTATCAGCAATGCATGACACCAGACCTAGGCCTGCTGAATCAGATGCTGGATGTGTACAGGGTGCCCAGAGGCTCGGTCTGTGCAAGAAGGCCTGAGGGGTGCCGATTTAAGTCAACATCAGCTACCAGGGAGAATTTCCTGAGCAGTCTGGGTCTCAACCCTAAAGATTCTGATTTAGTTATCTGGAAGGTCACTAGGACACAAGAGTTCTAAAAGCTCCTGGTAACTGAAACACACAGCCATGTCTAAGCAACACATTCAGGTCTTCAGAGAATTCTTGGTTAAAAAGTTAGTTACATCTGACCAACAGCAGGCCAGATTAACAGGAAATGACTCTGCAGCCTTGAAATGGAGGAATCATTTACTTCAGTGAAACCATAATAACCATCTCAGCTGGCATTCCCCGAGTATTTCAACGGGATAGTCTCTGTGCTTGGCACCTTCATGCATTCTCTCTTAATATCCTCAAGACAGACTGTTCTATCCTGGCTGTCTAGATGGGAAGCTTAGGTACAAACTCCCCATTTGAGATCGAACATCTAAGAAGGGGCCGAAGCCCCTTCCTGACCCTGAGAACATGCACCCCCTTCAACCGTGTGGCCTGGGTGTCCCACAGTCCTGAGAAGCATGGCTCCAATTCAGGATTCAGGCCTGCTCCACTCTACGGCATGATACTTCCTTCTGAGAATGGCCAACTAGCTGGGAATGGGGGCACGTGCCTGCAATTCCAGCCACTCGGAAGGATCACAATCAAGGCCAGGCTAGGCAACTTAGACTTTGTCTCAGAATCAAAGTGTCAAAGAGGCTCAGGATGCAGCTCTGAACACACTGAACCTTGAGGAGAGCGGCAGCAGAGCCGGGGTGGGCTAGACGCAGTAGGAAGTCAACAGATAATCCAGTGTGGTCAGGGACCAGAGGGCTCCTGAACACAAAACCCTGATGGTACATTTGCAAATGGTCTTAAGAACAAAGTGTGGGTGGAGACAGTGCTGCCCTCTAGAGCACTTGTCTAGCATGCACAAGGCCCTGGGTGCCATCCCCAGCACCACAAAATAAAGCACACACAAAAAAAAATGGCCGACTAAACAGGCACATGTGGAATTGCCAGCCAAAAGATTAAAACCTGCCTGTAAAACCTTCCTCTCAATTTTAGCACCTAGATTAGAATTGTTATCTTTAGATCTAAAAAAGCTTAATACAAAACAGACATTTAAGGAGAGAATCAAGAAATGAACACACTGAACCAACCATCGATCCCTCCATGGATTTCAGGACCACAGCTCAACAGCCCCCCCATGACACCCTGTCCCTGCCCTAGCAGCACATCTCACTGTCATCTTTGCTCCCCCATGCCAGTTCCATCCCGTGCTGCCACTCTCCCTGGCTTTGGGCTATAAATTATTCAATCTCCACCAGCTGCTTTTGAGCATGTGCTGAAGAGAAGAGCCCAGCTCAGTGCATGAGACTCGGCCAAGTCAAAGAGCCAGCAGCCCTGAGGAGAGCGGCAGCAGAGCCGGGGTGGGCTGGACACAGCAGGAAGTCAACAGATAATCAGTGTGGTCAGGGACCAGAGGGCTCCTGAACACAAAATCCTGATGGTACATTTGCAAATGGTCTTGAGAACAAAGTGTGGGGAAAGGTTGGGGTGGAGATAGTGCTGCCCTCTAGAGAGGCAGCACCCACGTGTGGTCATCAGGTGGTGGCAGGCACTGGCAGCATTAGAGTAGACTCAAGGCTAGCCGTCCCGAAAGGCCAAGGCAGCCTACAGCCAGACCAGGCTCCTGTGGCCAGTTACAGAGGTGAATGAGAACCTTGTCTACCATCTGAACCTGAAATGTAATCTCACACACCAGACGTACCGGGTTTCCCTCCAGGGTCCACCCCCACTCTATTTTCTCATCTTCTATACTTCCTGAAAAGCCTAATTTCTTATCTTCTTACCTCCTTTAAGTCCAAACTCATGCATTACAAGCAGATCAAGCACTTAACTGTGTTTTCTAGCACAGCTGTGCCTGATCAAAGTATATTAAAATCTACCTTTTTTTTAATCATAAATGACTTTCCCTTTATTTCCCTTTCATGTTGGAGGCAGGGTGTTATACTTTCTTAAATCACTCATGTAGGTAGGTTGTATTAGCTAGAATGCCATTTCAGGATAGTAAAGGAGTATTACACCAAGTATGTTTATTTAAAAAAAAAAAAGGGGGACACCAAGTCTGCTAAAATGAAGTCTAAAGATGCCAAAATAGCTTTGGCGACAGCTCAGGAGGTCGACATTTATCAGGCACAAACATCTAACCAAGAAAAAGCACAACAGAGAACACAGCGGAGACCTTCTGACTACCGACGAGAGCACCTGAAGCCAAGCTCGAATCTACAGGCTCAAGAGTGACAGCACAGTACCTTGCTTTGGGACATTTACAGAATCCAAATGTAATAGGGGGACAGCCACGGGGCAGTAACCCACCGCGGGTCACCTGCCATCGCTGCCCACCCTCCTACAGGGAGGAACTTTCTGATTTTCTTTTGAGGAACCTCCTGCAGCCCTTCTTCCCACTGCTGTAGTTCAGATGAGCAAAGCTGCCTCCTCTCAGCTCCAGGGCTGAGCAGCAAGGATACCGCTGCCCACTGGGGAAATGGGAAGTGGACCCACAGCTCCCCCAAGAGCCAGGGGAAGAAGCCCTCCTCTCCCACTGGCTGCTAGAATGACAGATCTAGGCCTGGAGCCGCTGGGGCCTCCTGGTCTCCATGAGAAGCCGAGACCAAGGGAAAGGGAGAACAACACAGGAGGACATCCCTGTTCTTTCACCCAGCTGGGCAGAGCCATCTCTTTCCTAAGCACCTCAGGGGCTGAGCCATTCAGCTGTGGATGACATAGGAAGGTGGAGTGGTTTCTGTCACCTACCATTGCACATTGTCACTACCCACCAACTCCAGGTGGATGGCCGAGATGTTTCCAGACAGCCCAAACTCCCAAAAAGTAACTAAAATATAGTCATGGGACAAAGGAGTGCCGTCACCAGCAGTTCAGAATTCAGTCTGAAGAGCTGTGCTCACAGAAGGTAACTCAAGTGTTGGAAGAGCTGGGTGTGTCTGAGTGACAGTGTCCTGGCCCCACAGTCCCTCCATTCCTTCATCTAACCAACACTACTGAGCCCCACTGTGTGCAGGGCATTGTTCTTCTCTAGGGAGAGGTTAGGTGAGCACGGGCACTCCCACATGGAGCTTATGGTCTACAACTGAAGACCAGCAGCCCGCAGGGGACAAGTCTCTGATGCCAAAACTAACCTTGTTCAGGAATGTGGGTAGGTCTATCACAGAAGGATCCTACTAGTCCCCAGGCAGGCAGAAGAGGGTGGGCAAGACGATTCAGATCAACAAGTGCCCTCAATGTAGCAAGAAACAGAAAACCCAACTTGAATTGGCTTAGAGAGCAAAGGGGTTTGTGGCCACACACTGGACAGTCCAGAGAGACCTTCAAGGGGAGCTGATCCAGTAGCCCAGTGACATCTTAAGACCCAGTTTGCTTGCCTCAGTTCCCCATTCCAAGCTGCTGTACAGTAACCTCACCATAAGGCCAGCTCCCTTCACAGTATCAAAATGGCCAAAGCTGAACCATCTTTATGCCCCTGCAGCACACGATCCAGGAGGAGGAGAGCCACCCTGTGATTAACAGACCATTTTCCTCCAACACAGCCAGGTGCTGTGGTACACCTGTGATCCCAGCAGCTTGACAGGCTGAGGCAGCAGGATCACAAGTTCAGAGCCAGCCTCAGCAACTTAGCAAGACTGTCTCAAAAAATAAAAAGGGCTGGGGATGTGGTTCAGTGGCTGAACACCCCGAGTTCAATCCCTGATAATCAAAACAAAGTCCCAATACACTTTGAATCATGTCTGTGTGACCAAAATCAGGTGACACACCTACTTCCTGAGCCAAGTCCAATCACCACACCCAGGGTCAAGCCATAGTTACCTGAACCAATCACTTTAGAAAGGAGATGGAATTACCTTGACCACATTAGAACGTCCAGGCTGAACTTCGGTGCCTAGGAGAGTTCACCCCCTACACCAACCAAGGGAGAAAAACTAAGCCCTGGCTGATGCCCCTGTGTGGGAGAAAGTGGGGAGGGATTTGGGGGGACAAGAGAATGTCAGTATAGCACCTCTTCTTCTAGAGCAGGAACCTACATCTTAATCCCCGACTCTCAGTCCATAAGCACGCACCTCCTAAGCCATTTGTTTAGCAAATGTGAATTTTTTTGAAAGCAGCATAGCAAAAAGTAGGCCTTACTTCTGGACTCTACTGAGCCTGAGGGAAAGTTTTGCTTGACATAACAGGTTGACGCTCTGGTGCATGTTTATTTTTACCAAACAGAACTCAACAGGGCTTTGTAAAAATGACAAGCTCTCCCTTTTGCAGTGTGAGGCAGGACACCACCATTCTGCCTGAGGACATCTCGAGCAGCCCTGTTATTCCACCTGTGGAGCGCACGTGTGGAGCGCACGTGTAGAGTGCACGTCTGGAAAGCTCCCCGGCAAGCTTGCCACCACTTCTCCTCCCCATCCACGGAAGACATGTCTTCTCACTGACCACACTCATCCCTGCTGACCCTGGTGAGACCCCAGAATCCTCAGTCGAATCCCAGGCAGATGCTGCCACAGCTGCCTCACGCTCCTCCTCTCAGGGTGCATGTTCCAGCTGGGGATGGCCCTAAGGTGGCCAGACCCGTACCTCCAAAGGCCCCCCTCTAACCCAAGATAGGCTTGGGGTTCAAGTCCACAATCCCCACATTTGACCTCCTCTCCTGTGATAACACAATCTACGACTCGGGAGAGCCACTCTCCTTTTCCATGTTCTTCTGTGGATTTAAAAAAAAAAAAAAAAAAGAACAAAGAAAAAAAGTAGAGGCTGAACCTTCAGGCAGAAACTAAGATTGAAAGCTTTCATCAAAAGCTAATAAAATTCTCCTGGGGTGCTGGAGGGAGGACCCGCAGATTCCTGAGGCCCAGAGTCCACCCTTCTCTTACAGGCTGCACAGTTTCGAGCCCTATATGCAGATCCACTGCCCAGGAGCCCACCTGAGACAAAGGGACACACACTGAGCAGTCATGGCTGGGAAGAAATCAGACCCAGAGGAGACGAAGGTCAAGTGAATGCCACAGGCCAAAGGCCACTTCAGTCGGGTTTTTCAATGCTGCAACCAAAAGACCTGATAAGAACAATTTTGGAGGAGGAAAAGTTTATTTGGGGCCCTTGGTTTTAGAGGTCGCAGTCCACACAGCCAACTCCATTGCTCTGGGCTTGAGATGAGGCAGAGCATCATGGTGGAAAGGTGTGGTGGAGGAGAGCAGCTCAGGACATGACAATCAGGAGGCAGAGAGAGCTCTGCAGACCAGGGATAAAATATAACCCCAAAAGCATGCCCCCAGTGACCCACCTCCTCCAGTCACCACCTACCTGCCTACAGTTACCACCTAGTTAATACCATCAGTGAAGTAATGCACTGATTAGGTTAAGGCTCTCGTAACCCAGTCATTTTTACCTCCAAACTTTCCTGCAAACTGTCTCACACATGAGCTTCTGGGGGACACCTTATGATCTAAACCATAACAGGCCCCGAATGCTTATGGATGGGGAAGTGCAAGGGGAGGACTCACAAGATCCTGGCCTGGCCTCAGCATCCCTAGCCACTCACAGACAAGACTCCAGTGAAGAAGAAATTAGGTGATACACACTGAGCTCTTGGGAGAGGCCTGGGGCAACGCCGAGTGTTTTGAACGCATTAACTCATGTCGTCTTCCCCATGATCCAAGACAAAGTGTGACACACGTGCTTTCCTCTGCCCATTGCCTGAGGGACCTGGTGAGGCTCTCAGTCACAGCCTTCTGCTCCCCGTCAACTACAACAAACCCAACAAAGCAAGCTTCCTTCATGCTGTATGCAGACACTGCAGGGACACTGGATTCCTTTTGGATCCTGCAAGGTTTGGTGCCACCGGACACCACTTTTGCCACTATGTGCAGAGAGCCCACTGAAGACTGACATCAGCACAGAGGACACAGAGCCAAGGGAGGGGAGAAACCACTGACACCTCCAGAAGACCTGGAGCCAAGGCCACCTGAAGAAAGCAAACAGTGCTTGGGTTCCCAGCCACAGCAAAAACATCCCCATCAGCCCAGGCTTGGGGTCTATGCCACCAAAGCCAGGAGAGGGCTGAGACATTAGGTTGTTGAGTGGCAGCATCAGGAGCAGTCACTGCGCTGTGTGCATCTCCAGTATAGGTCAGACATGGCCTCCCAAGTCAGCTGTCGCCACCACACATCAGGCAGCCTCGGGAGGGGGTGGGGCAGCACAAGCCTAAGTGTTTAAGGAGAAGAGGACCCAGAGGCTTCAGGAGGGGCTGGGAAAAACGTGACACACCTCTGATAGTGCCGAGCCGCCCAGCAGGAGGGAAAAGCTGACCACAGGACCCTGCTAAGCTGGCCCCACAGGAGAGACAGGAGCAGCAGCCTGGGGCAGAGCTGTTCCAATAACCCAGCAGGTTTCTCAAGAACGCTGTCTCCACCCCTTGGTAAATCTCCACAAACAAGAAGTCCCTTCCTGGATCTGGCAGGTTCACAGTTGAGAGGGTGAATCTACATAGACCCAGAGAACACCCAATCTGCTCCAGGCCAACACCCAAACCAGAACCCCCCTCAGTCAGGACTCAGCATTACAACTGAGCCAGCCTGTGGTTGGTTCTCACTCAAAGAACAAAAGCAATGCACTTAAAAATACCAGAGGGAAAAACATCTTCAGGAAAGACTGGATCCAGCAGCTCAAACAACATCATCAGGAACTGTTGATTTTCACTCCCCCCATTTCTCCACCGTGTTGGTGCCACTTGGTGTTAGGATCTTCTCACAGGGCATAAAAGTCGCCAAAAACTTGAGGGATGGAGTCACTGACTGTCCAGGCCTGGATCAGCCAATCTCCTCCAAAGCATGGCAGGTAGAGGGAAGGACGGGGTCAACCCCATCAAACCACATGGACAGAGTGGGGAGGAGGAGGAGGAGGAGTTCACCACAGAGATCCAGGGTAGAATAAGGGTTAATCTAGTGTTAATTTGAAGGGATCCCAGGATACCCAGGTATCTGCTTAAACATCATCTCTCTGAGCCTGGGGGCGTTTCCAGAAGAGATTCGCATTTGCACTGGTGAACTGAGCAGGGCACACGGCCTGCAGCCATGAGCCTGGCATCATGCACTCCCCGGAGGCCCGAGCAGCATACACACGCGCGCGCACGCACACACACACACACACACACACAAACAGGAAGGCGAATTCTCTCGAGCTGCATCACTGCTCTCCTGCCCTTGGTGCTTTCAATTCTCAGGCCTTTCCAATTCAGACTGCTTCTGTAACAGCCCTCTGGACATCAGGCCTTGTGATTGTACCACCAGCGTCCCCGATCTCCAGCCTGCACACTATAGACCAGAGACACATGCAAGCCATTATCATCCATGCCCACATTGGCCAGTACTTACAATAAATCTTTCTAGAGAGATGCAAACTGCTGGTTCTTTCTCTGCAGTGCCTGTGGTCCCCGTAGGTAGCTACAATCTGATGGTCATGGGGGCAGCCTTCAAGATGGCCCCTGCCTTGTATGTATTCCCCTCCCACATTACATCAGGGCTGATCTATATAACTAGAAAATACAGTGGAAGTGGTTGGTGTCAGCTCCAAGATCAGGTTATCAAAACATGATGGCTGACATCTTGGGTATGCTCTCACTCTTGAGCTATGCCCTATGGGAATCGGCTACGGTTGTCCACAGCCCTAACAAGAGGCCCATAGGGCCAGGATCCAAAGCCTGTTCAGTCACGTGAGTAAGCATGAGAATGGTCCCTCCAGTCCCAGCCAAATCTTCAGATGGCAGCAACTTTGGCCAGCAGCCACCTCTTGCCCAAGCCAAGTCATTCCCAGATTCCTCACAGAAAGGAGGATTACAAGCATTTGTTGTTTTAAACAAACAAGTTTGGAGATAGTTATCTCAATAAGCAGAAATAGAAAATGTCCCGATACAATCCAACCACCATGTTTATTTGCTTGCTGCAATGCTTGTGTCCCCCCTCAGTTCAGGTATTAGAAACTTAATTCCTCATGCAATGTTGGGAGGTAGTTAGGTCAAGAGGGCTTTGCCCTCTCCAGTAGATTAATGTCCTCACCACAAGAACGGGATTGTTTAAAAGAAGCGACTTCTGCTCTCTTCCCTCTCACACGGTCTCCTCTGTGATGCTTCCGCCACACCATCATTCAGCAGAGGGCCTGACCAATGCAGCCCCTCCCATCCTGGACTTCCAGCCTCAGAACCATGAGCCCAGTAAATTTATGTCCATTCTAGATCACCCCGTCTGTGGCAGCCTGTCACAGTGGCATAAGAGTCTGACACTTCCCTCTCAGTGTAAACTTGTATCTTCTTTCTTTGAACATCTGCCTCATAGTTTGAGTTTTCTTAATTCAGCAGGAAGCAAGGCAATCAATTATTTAGAGGAATGTGACTGGCACAGTCCTAACTGCATCTGACTATAATGCCTCCACATCGGGGCCTAGCAGGTGCTCAGGGCCACAAAAGCACCGAGCTAGTCACATGAACTCGTTCTTGGTCGAACTGTGACAGATGAAAGGAAAGCCATTAATTTTTAGCAAAAGAAATCTGTAATCAAATGCAGAAGTTGCTCAGTGATGTTTCAGCCTCACAATATACACTCAAAGCCTGTAAAACACACAAATACACGCTTGGTATTAGAATGTTTACACAAAATAAACTCCACAGTTCTGAATCTAAAATAGCCTGCACTATTCTTTCTATACCATTGCTGTTAAAATATATCTTTTGATTAGGCAACGTCTCTTAGTAACATAATTTTTATATTAAAGAAAAATGATGATAGTTAACATTTACTGAGCTTGTGGGAAGCATATTTATTGAGCTGACAAATGGTCTCTCTCGTTTTATTCATGCAATAACTCAATGAGGCAGAGAATTTTCTTATCCCCATTTTACAACTAAGAAAACCAAAAGAGATTAAGTAACTTCCCAAGGTCACACCACTAGGAAGGAACAGAGCCACAGTCTGACCCTCAATGTTCACCTGCTTTGTCACACCTGCCCCTGGGGGCACACGTGGGCCTGAGAGCAGGGTGGGGCCAGCGCAAACTCACTGCCAGCCTGGCACTCGATGCCCCACTGGCTACAGCCCTCCCAGCCCAGCACCCACCACCTCAGCAGGTCTTGTCTGCCAACAAACAGCTGTTCCTCCTGCGGCCAGAAAGCTCTGACAGCTGGCAGAGTGGAACTCTGTCAGCAATTGACCTTCTCCAAACTTACACATCCTGCTGACCACCTTTTTTTTTTTTTTTTTTTTTATTTTTTTTAATATTATTTTAGTTTTCAGCGGACACAACATCTTTGTTTGTATGTGGTGCTGAGGATCGAACCTGGGCCGCATGCATGTCAGGTGAGCGCTCTACCGCTTGAGCCACATCCCCAGCCCATGCTGACCACCTTGCTTTGTTCCATTCTCTCCTTCTGTAATAATCACCTGTTGAACAGATGACCTTCTACCTGCAAACCACAAACTCTCAAGTCGCTTAAACCCATTGTTCCCATGAGGAGACTTCATATTACACAACTGCCTAGTCAAGAAATTGTTTTTCCTCTACCCTATTTATGGGATAAAATTTTTCCTGGAATTATCAGATTCCAAAATACGCTTTAGACAACGGTCCCAACAACACACACGCCCAGCACCTTACACACCCCGTTCCCTCCTCAACCAGTCTGCCTGGGTGGGTAAGATTGCCCTCTCCATCTCATAGATGGGCAAACACACACTTGCAGAAGTTAAGTAGTTCACCCGGAAACACAATTTGCAAGTAATGGAGAGGGAACTTGAGTGTAAGCCAAGTCTTTACACAAGTCAGTAAATGACAGGGAATATAATCCTTTCTGTCACTGATGATTCAGAACCGGCCTCTCTGAAGACTGCAGGCTTTCCTATAGACACTGATTTGCAAGCATGCCACAGGGTTTTAGCATGGCCAGGTGAAATGAAGGACCAGCTAACAAAATGCCACCAGTCACTCTATTTATGATTATCGTTTAACTGGCTCTGATATTCTCAAGACATCATTTTAGAACCTGAAGAAAGGGGAGAAACTAGAAGAGTAGGGCTTGGATAAGAGGTCAAAGTGACAGACACATGTCAACGATACAAATGCTGCTTACGTAACCTGGCAGCACCAAGATGGAAGAGCCACCACTGCAAATGCACTCGACTATGGGCCCCGACACAGCCGCGAAATCTATTTCTCTCCTGGTCTAATTTAAAAGCAATTTTTGAGGAACCACCAACAAACTGCTTATCTCACCTAAAATGGGGGGAAATACTGGAAACAACCCAAATGGTAAATTGACCATATTAAATTGGTCAATTTAATATGGTGATTAATTCAATGAAATACAACATTCAGGTATATAAAAAAGGTTACCAGAAAAACCACTTCTGCAGTAGGAAGCCAAGCAAGGAGGCAGGCTGGGAAACGACAGGCTGGAGGTTGTGGGTGCAGCTCAGAAAACACGTTCAGTACAAAATGATGTTTTAAGGGAGCTGGGTTTTGTTTTTTTTTAATTCACTACAGTTTTAATAAGATAAACATCACAGAAAAAAAATGGCTCTTAAGTAAAAATAGGCTCCATCATACCCATAACCAGAGAAACAGAAATGAAAGATCTTCTGCCAGCCTCATTTTTCTCCTGTGATATTATCAGAGACCCAAAACCTGGATCCTACCGTGCTCTACATAGCTGGGCAGCAGCGCCACCTCGCAGGTTGCTGTGGAAGAAGCGTGGCTCAACAAACACCTGGAGAGGGCAGCGGGGGCTGCCACCCAGCCTAGAAAGGCACCTCGACCAGCAGGTCTACTTCTGGGAATGCTTCCAATAAACACACTCGCACAGGCACAGGGGTATTGGCTGTGGCACTATTAGTAGTCACAACATTGGAAAATCCTTAATACTCAGCTACTGGCAGACTGGTTAAACTAACTCTGGTGCAATCAGATAATGACACAGTAACGGGACAAGGAAGATGGGAGCCCCTTGGCACAACAACACAGATCCTCCCCAAGATGTGAAGTAAGGGGGGAGTGGGAAAGGCACTGGCCAGCTACATGTGCACACGCTGTCGTGTGGGGACACAGAACCTCTCTGCAACTGGCAACAGCAAGGGCATCCAGAGAGCACCAGCTGGCTGGGACCCGTGAGCAGAGACTCAACGTTTAACCTCCATTATTTTGAACCATACGCATACACATCACTTATTGAGTGAACGTAGATAAATTTTGTCTCCTTTGGTTGCTTTCTTCTTATTATTAAAGCATACATGTGAAAAGTGTGCGGCCCTGTAACAGCCCCCATGTTCACCTCCACCCTTGCCCCCCCTACCTTGCCAAAGCCTGGACCTTCATGGTGTGCCGCTCCTCCTGCTCTGTCACCTTCCTTTTCAAGGTGTCCACCTCCTGCCGGAGCGCAGCCGAATGTTCCATCTCGCCATCAAGCAGGTTCCGCAGGGATCTAGGAAGAGGGGCCCAACTGTTCAGATGCCATCAAACAGGTTCTTCAAGCCCAGAAAACTGTTCTTGACCCAAGTCCAGACTCATTCACTGTCCACAGGGCTCTGCACAAACTAAGTCAAGTCTATTTCATAGAAACTTACTTCAGGAGATAGCAAACACTGCCAATCACCTGAGAGCAAGAATTACAAGGAGCCCAGGGCAGTCATCTGCAGTCAGGCCCCATGTCCCCGCTTTCCCAGGAGCAGACGGCCATCTGACTGTGTGGATCAAGGCAGAGCAAGGACTTGACAAGTCCCAGAGAAGTCCTTTTAAAAACACACCCCCAAAAGGTGCAGGATATTATTTGGACTCATTTTGTCACAGACGCATCGAGTAAGAGATGTAGCCAAGGAAAGGATGTCGGGAGAGACCAAAAGAATATCTGGAGCATAAAAACAGAATATACACTCGGATTATATGACAGCTGTCCAGCCTCCCTGCCCACCACCCACATCACACAGGGAGCCTGGCCTTCCTCGGGACCTCCGGCTGAGCAAGCATCGTGCTGCGGCAGGGCTGGCACTTAACATTCCCCTCCAAAACATGTTCTCTCGTGTGTCTTTCACTCCCAGTCTCATAAAAAGGGAGTAGACCAGTAGCTCGCCTCAAGTTTCCACCCAGAAACAAGCCTCACGTGGTTCTGTAGACCATTTCCTTCGCTATGCCCGAGTGGCTAGTTCTAGCCGACAGTGACTGACTGTGGTGCACCTGCACAATCCAGGACATTGTCATAAAACATCAGCGTGCAGCCAAAAGCGCCAGGCCCTGAGCCCAGCCCGGTGTTCACTGACTCCCTCAAGACCTGTGCTCCTGGGGAGCTGGGGAGACTCCCCTCTTGGACCTGGAAGCCTTGGCATCAACACACTATGATTTTTCTCCTTTTCTGGGAAGAAAAAATTAACAGACAACGAGTTCTGTTCTTCACAAGGGAAAATAAATCCTGTGGCTCCTTCCCAGCAAACAGCTCCCGCTGGAGGAAGGAAACACACCCTGCCAGGGCTTTGGGCCTTTGTGGAAAGTGCATTTTAGTTGGAAAATGGTGCCGTCTGTAAAGACTCCTTTTAAAACACTCTTCTGTTTTACAGATCACACTCATTTGCTTTCATGTTCCATAAAGGATGAGGAAGAAGCTTGTGAAGTGGTACTGACCTGTTGCCTCCCCAGGTGGGGGCGCTTCCTGGTTAATGGCAGGCAGGCCCCTACCAGCCACACCATGGCCAAGGCAGGTTCTGGCAGAAGAAAAGCCCAACAGCAGACAAAAGCCAACAGCAGGTGGCATCTGGCACTTGTTTCAACAGGGAAGGGAAGAATAAAGATGTTTGCTTCTGGGTGTCTTCAAGAGAAGACAAGACAAGACACCAATTCTCTGGCCAACTCCAGAGAATTCAAGTGTCGCCCTGCTCTGTATCCCTGGGTTGGACAAACCCTCAGACAGTGTTAGTGCCTGGACCCTAACACAGGCCCTTGATCAAAGACCACTCCAAAGGGCCTTTGGGATAATGGATGGTCCAGGGCCTTCTTTCTGAAGTGATAACAATGTTCTAAAATTGACTGTGGTAATGATCGTACGCATCTGTGAAAACACTAAAAACTGCTGGCCTGCACATACTCAATGGGCAAGCTGTAGGGCGTGTGGATTTTATCTCAATAAAGGCTGTTTTTTTTAAAGAGAATCAAAGGCTGTTCTTCCAAATTCTTGTTCTAAGGTGATGCCATTATTCAAGGTTCTCATTCCTTGCTTGCACGTAAGCCACACTGGACACTCAGGTGGCACAGCCAGACAGAAGCTAAGACATCACCAGTCGCACTTGCCAATGAAGCAAAACTGCCTTCATCTGTTAATTCTCTACCTGAGGAAGATCAGAACAGACTGAGAAGCACGGTACCTGTTCTCTTCTTCCAGCTCATCCTTTCTGTTCATCATGGCCACGATGGCTTGTCGTAGTTCATCTAAGGAAAGAAAGCAAAGTCAAAGTCCATCAGCAGATCTTGCCTATCAGACCATCGCCTCACCTCACTGGATCATCTGCCCTTAGGACAGCTTGTCTGGAAAGTTCCTTATTCCTTTCAAAAGTAATTCCTGCACAGTCTTAGAGAGGGCAGGATAAGAACAAATAAAGAGCTACTTCCTTGGTGAACACATTTGGCTTGCGATTCCTTAATGTTTCCCAAGTCCCCGATCCTGGACAGCCTCTATTTTGAACAATGATTTTCCCTATTAAAGCTATTTATCAACCTAGACAGGAGACCGAGTGACCCTGGCTCCATAGTGGCACAGAGGTAGTCATTCAGGTTTAGTCAAGGACCAGGCTTTCCCTTTGCTCCCCTCTACAGCTAGTTATGGGCAACACAACTGGGGTCTTCAATACCCAGCCATGATCACTCTCAGAAGCTACTTTCCCAACATCCTCCACAAGAAAGCCTGCCTGGGTAGAAACCACACCCTCCCATATACATCAAACCCAAGTGTTGCCACTGTGCTGGTCACTTCCAGGTCACTCAGTCAGACCTACAATCAGGAATTTTGATTTTTTCCTGGAAAGCTACGGTTGTTTGGTCTATTTCCTTTAATGGACCCTGGGAACTATATCAGCTTCCAAAGACTGACTACTAGAAGCTCATAGCAAAAATTGTGCACCCAGCAGGAGAATGTGTACTTCAAAGCCCAATAAAACACACAGGCCCAGGTGACAAGGCCACAACAGACACTGAGGGATTTAATTCGCAGCACCATACTTCAAGACCATAGTCATGTATGACTCTTGCAAAATTTCTCCGTCTTGAAATTGTCTTTAACAGTAAAAAAACACATTTCTGGAAAAGAATAATAAAGATTAGAAAGAAGAGGGGCAAAAGGAAGAGTAGGGTCAGTAAGTCCACAGCAGAGTTAAGCAGTCTTGAGAAACAAAAGGGCCACCCCCAGGAGAAAGGCAGAGGATAGGAAATGGTTGAAGCCAGAGCACAGCAAGCTGCCCACCTGAGCCATGCTCTGTGGGAGTTGAGGTGGCCCAGATTAAACATGTTCATTCATTCACACACTCAACATCTACTGAGCCCTACTGGGTTCAAGCACCTTCCCAAGGAAGGACTCTCACAAGAGGATTCTTAACCCACAAGAAAGCACATTCACATTTGCCTATGATGAACGAGTCTGGAAGAATTTTCATTCTGAACTCAACCAGGTAACTAGGGCCCTTGATCAGAGCCTTGAACCAGCGTCTCAGCTTTTCAGAGCCCTTCTCTCAGGCACGAAGGGGAGCAGCAGTACCTACCCTCTTGCCTCCCTGGGGTGCTGCAAGGACCAAAGGAGAGATTAGATAGAATGGTGCTGTCAGGACCGTGTCTCTTTCAGCCTATGGCTAGAAGCATTAGCCCTTTAGAACTCATCATAATGCTATATGAGTTAGTTATATTAAAATGGAAACACTGATAAATCTGTGGGGGAAAAAGTAACTTATTCTCGTGTTATCATGGGGCAGGGACCCTAGACACAATATATTTTGGAAGACAAGCAGGATAAAATCTCTCTGGCTCTTATCTCCAGGAAGCCTAGGACAAGTGGCAGCTGCATGTTGGGGCACCTTAGGGAGTAGCTCCTTACTCCAAGGCCCGTTTGAATTCCAAGTTTTCTTATAGTTTCTTTCCCCTTGTAGTTCTTGGCTGCCCAAGTCTCATAAGAGAAAAAGAATAAGATGCTCATAATTGTATCACGAGGCTGGAATAGGTGACATTTCATTATAAACAAAGAAACCCCCCTCTTTGCTGGGCATCCCAGTCAGCCATGTGTCTGCTATGGTGGAACGTCCTGTGCAGGCCTGGTCGACATGAATGGACTGCCTGTACTGAGCCTAGGGCAGGCAACAGCACAACAGATGGCACATGGCAGTGCATGCTCCTCTGCTGCCTGAGCTCAGAGAAGGGGTGTACTGGACTGCACCTCCTTCAGGGCCCTGAAGGAGTTGTTCACCACCACCATGGTCATGAGCTGACATCTGTCACTCCACGTAGCTCCTGAATACCACCCAACCTTTTCCCTATGCTCAGAGAGGGAGGTCTAGTGGCCTCCCGAGAGACCCTCCAGAGCAACTGTGCCTCAACCACCTTGGCCTTATCCACAGAGATTCTCACCCAAGATAATAACCCAGTGCATGTTAGTTCATGCATTTCCTGGCCAGAACCCATCTTCCCTCAGCTTGTCCCGCACTTCCAGTCTCAATAAGAAAACCAACCAATTCTCCAGGCCCCGATGAAAAGGCACCTCTTCTGTAAAGGCCTCCCTGACCCCACCACCCTGCAGCACATTGCAAGGTATGTAGTAATTAGTCACCTGTCTGCTGAGGTGTGCACGACTCCAAAGTACACAGTATGTCATGCACCTTGGTATCCACAGCTCCTTCACATTGAGGGCTTTGTCAAGGTGCATGGATCTGAGTTCTGTGAATGAGTGGCCCAAGAGACCGTTCCTCCCTAGCCCGTCTACACCTAAAGCTGGTGGCCAAAACAGCAGTTGTCACAGAGTAAATGCTTTCTATGTGCCTAGCAGCACTTGAGCCCCAACCAGCTCCATTTCCACTCTCTGGCCACCTCATGCCAGGTCCCCATAGGAGGCCCAGTGGCCTTCTAAATCCTATCTAAGGCCTAAGGTTGAAAAACTTGCCCTGGGCGGATTCAAGAGTTGGAAAAGACCAAGAGCGGGAGGATACAGAGGGCAAGAAGAGAATCAGAAGTTCTAGCAGCTTCCACCCCAATGATTCATGGAAAGTTGCCATCAATGGCTCTGGGCCAAGCAGATCGGAGTTCAAACTGCTGCTCGACTACTCACCTCAGGGTAACCAAGGACATGTATTTGCCTTGGAAACTACAAGGTGGGGCAACGCCACACTCCTGTGGGATGGCTGAAGCTCTGAAGTGGTGGAGAGAGCAGCATATGCAGCAGGGTTCAGGGTTTTTAGAGCACTCTCTGCAGTCGGGCTCGAATCCCAGCTTCAAACCTGGGAAACCTTGAGCAAGTTACTGACCCTCTGTTAAAAATCCGATTTTATAGATACAGCTCTGTCTCGAGTCTGAGCATCTAAGGATTCAATAAAGTCATATGCAAATGAGGTGCCTGGAACAATGTCCAGCATGTAGTAGCTTTGAAGATGTTATAAGATCACTATGATGAGTGACTTTCTCTCCAAAGGCAGGGCACAGAGGTGGGAACAAAGCAGCAGTGCATGCTCACAGGGACAGGTCGTCTATAGTGCATACTTGTTCAGGAGTTGTGGGATTCACCCAGGACCTCGACCTAGGTAAAATAATTATTTGAAGTGCTCTCCATACTATAGCAGCAGACTAGATCACCATGGGCAGCACAGGAACCCAGCCACAATTCACTGTTACTGGAAGAGACTGAGCAAGCATCTGGGTTCTGGCTCTTTAGGTACCAGATAATGGAGTCCTGAACACTGCCACTCAAGACTTGGCAGCTGAAACCTTTACTCCATAGGAAAAGTCTTGGAGAAGAGCTGCTCCCCAGGATGACCCAGAAACCCACAATGATCGCTTTTCAAGAACAGCCTCAAGTTGCCCTAAGAGGTCTCGGCCAGTAGCTCACCTTGTAGCCCAATGTCAGCTCAGAGAAACCACCTGTGAGAAACAACTGGACAACCAACGCTGACCCCATCCACTCCATCACCCTCCCATGATCCTCCTCTGCCCAGACACTGATTCCAGCCTCTTGGAGGGGGCCCTCTATTTCTATCAACATAAACATGACAGATAACACGCGCAGGCAAAGCCATGCTCTAATGGTGGAACCTTTTAAAAGATCCATCACTGTGCTGTCCAAGTGCCCCCCGCCCCCGCCAGCCTCACGTTGCCACAGCAGAACACTGAGCCATGGGTGGATGGGAATGTGGAGTGGAGCAGGCAACCTCAACAGGCTTTAACTTAAACATGAATTCCTTTTTGCTGTCACATTGGGGGGGGGGGGGGCGCGGCAGTTGTGACTTTCCTGGGGCAGTAGAGCCAGTAGGCAGCATCAGGATGGTTTCTGAGCATCACAAACATGACACTCCTCTAAGTGTGAGTGACCCCAGGAGCAGAGGTGCTCCAAGATGTCATGTTCTCTCCTCCCCAGCACCGCATGCCCCTTACTTGTTTAGTCTTTATCACCTGCCGCGGCACCCATTTCCAGCAAGAACAGAGCAGCCTCCCCCCATGGCCTCTGGAGTGTGGCCGAGTCGGGCTCACCCTCTCCTGAGGCTGGACGGCCAGGGGCCACCCACCTCAAATCCAGCTCCCCACCTACAGTGTATGGAGCTGTCATTCATCATTGATTTCCCAGAAATCAATCTGGGAAAAAAGGCAGCATTTCAAATCACGCTGGAAAGGATGGACTTGTCCACAGACGCTGTCAGGACAAAGGACCATTGTGAAAGCAAAAATCAGGACTTAGATCTTTGCTTCTGCTATGTGCTAAAATAAATTATAGAGACATGATATTTAAATGTGAAATGAAGCAATCGAAACCCTATAAATGTGAATATTCACATTCTTAACAGGAACCAAAGAACAAGGTCACTGAGGCAATGACAGTTTTGCTGTAAGTTTTTTTCTGTTTTGTTTTTTTTTTTTTTTAGGTAGATGAACAGAATGCCTTCATTTTATTTACTTTTATATGGCGCTAAGGATCAAACCCACACAAGCCTCACACAAGCTAGGCAGGCACTCTGGCACTGAGCTACAGCCCTAGCCCTAGTTTTTTTAATGTCTGCACATTTTAATGTCTGTTTGTGGGTTTCATCTCTCAGGGCAGTAAACTAGCAGCACAGAAACAATGTAGGTTTTTGAGTCAGATCTACATTCAGACCCCAGGTCCCCACGCCTCAGCACTGGGCCCTAACAAAGGGAAGGTGGGAGCAGATGCATCTGGCCGAGGGGCACATGGTACCAATCAACTCCTCATCTGCTAAAAGCCAATTTGCCAAAAGACCAATGTAATGAACATCCTCCTTAAAGGAGACTTGAACTGGGCCAACAACAGCTTGCTGTGGTCCATTTGCACCAGGTGCAAAGGTCTACACATGAACAAAGGCAGACACAGGGCACAAGCCCACAGAGGTACCAGAAAAGGCCCAGAAAAAAATGGAGACTTTGGCAAAGAGGCAGGTATTTAAAATATCACTGTGAGACACACGACCGCACCCTTCACACAGGCAAAGACACTGAGAAACCACAACTTTGCAAAGCATCTGTATCACTTCCTTGCACCCACGATGGCTGCCCAAAGATGAGCCGGAGAGCAGGAGAGAGGGGCTGGCCTGCAAAGACTGGCCACAGGAAGTATAGACGTCCTGCAAGAACAGCCATTCTGCTCCTGCTGTACTCCCTACACCAGGTCCCTGCAAGTCCTCAAGGACCTCTCTGTTCTTGTGTTCTGAACCTGAGCAGGTGCCATGTCCTCTTAGCTAAACAACCCCATACAGTAACTGAACCCTTCCTTCCCTAAACCCGCCTGCATCATGGGTTTAGGGAAGGAAAACATCCTCTGATGGGCTAAAATTGTGCACGTGTAGTCCTGTCCCCGAAGTCCCACCCCTATCTTGCCAGTCCCTGCAGGCCAGAGACCCAGTGCCCAGCACAGCATCTGGCCACAATGCACACTCAAGACCTGTGGGTCAGGTGAGTAAGTGAATTAATAAAGGAGTAAATGTCTGTCTCCCACTGCTAAAACCTGCCCCTCAGCTCCAGGAACTGAGCACGGAATGGGCTGGGCAGAAATGTCAATTGCATTTAATAATAAGTTCAAGGCCTCATTAGAGAACACTAACCACTGGGTTCACAGCTGTAATTTCCTGCCCCACTGACAGGGATTCAGGCCCGAATTGAGCTTTTTCCGTTATGTGTCTCTGGAACGTGATTCACATGGTGGGGAAAGGAGACGGTGACAAATTCCAACATGTCATTACCATGACCTGAAGCTAGATAAGCCTGCAAAACCAAGCCCCTCCTTCCTCACATTGACCCCAGGCACCCTATCCACACAGCCAGACAAGGCCGGCCCACCCATGGCAGGTGCCGAGACCAAGCTACCACAGGAGGGTGAGAGGGGCCCCAGCTTCAGTCTTGGGGATACTGTCCTGAGGCTAACGAATTTGAAACTCCCTTTTCAAAATTAAAAAGGGAGAAGGTGACCACCACGACTAGGTGCAGTGCACCTGGCCCTAGAGACGCATGCACGCGCACTTGCCCATACATGGACCCGTGCGATAATTCCCTGGCTGTGTAGAGCATTTCCTCCCAAGACCTCAACAAGCCTAACACACTCCCCGGGGGCCCATCCTCAGTTATATTTAAAGAGGACTCACAAGGGCACATGCACAGAAATAAAAAATGTGCTTCTATGGGTATAGACTTAACCTACATCATCGCTTTTCAAACTTAACATCCTGCCTTTTATATCTGTCTGCCTACCCACTCCCTTTCCTTTTATCTCCAAGAGAAAGGATAAACTACATTGAGCTTCAAAATATAACTTTTAAAATCAATCTCGGGCCTATTTTAGCTTTTCGTTCTGATTTCTCCTCCTTCCTGCTACCCACCCAGGACTTCTATTTTTCCATTTCTTATAATGAAACAGGAAAGGAGAAAAAAAATGCCCCCAAGCCCCTTCCCAGAGGTCAGAGTCAGCAGCTCCCATTCACAGGCAGCTTTCTGTAGGCCCAGGAATACACACACACTCTTGAGAAGTATCACTACAGCTACACCTACAATGTGAAGCAGGAAACGGGCCCAGAGAAGAGAAGTGACTTGCCCCAGGTCACATGGCCAGCAAGTACCAGGGTCAGGACCCCCCTCACCTCCAGGCAGGCTCCTAGCAGGCTCAGCCCTAACCTATACTAGCCTGCATCGTTGGTCACCCCCCAGGCTGGGACACGCCCCTTCAAGAAGCAAACCAGCAACCTAAGTTCCAGGAGCTCTCCCGACCTCCCCGTCTTCCTTTGAAAAGCCCACAGTCCGATAAAAGTTTTAAAACTTTCATCTCTTCATGATTATCTGGAAAGGGAAAGGGAAGTTTTGAGAAACCTATGGGAACAGAAGGGAAAATACATGAAAATCACAAGGTATGGGAGAAAACCACTTTCTAATTTCTTCATCCTTACTAACCTCTTTGTAATATTCATTCTCTCAGTCTTGCTAGTGCCCCCCACACACAAAGATTTTGTGTAAAGTAACTTGCAGTACAAACCCTTATGGCAGGCACTTCGAAAGTAAACATGGACCAGGCGTGGTGGTGCATGCCAGGAGACAGAGGCAGGAGATTCACAAGTTTAAGGCCAGCCTTAGCAACTTAGCGAGGTCCTGTCTCAATAAAAAATAAAAAGGGCTGGGGGTGTGGCTACGTGGTAGAGAGCCTCTGGGTTCAGTCCCCAGTACAAAAAAAAAGCGGTGGGGGGTGAATATTGATTGGGCCACACAGCAACAAGAGCAAAGGCATGAAGTCCACAGAGGGATGTGGGAGCAGAGAGAAGGCAGAGGCGGCACCTAGCTAGGGCAGCAGCCCCTGCTTGAGGTCCACTGTCACCTGGGATACAGCCCAAGCTTCCCCAGTTCTAATGCGTCACGAGGGCAGAACCCATGCTTCATACAAACCCGAAATTGAAATGCTCTTAACTAAGGCTGTTACCACACAGGCCCAACAGGACACACTGCGGACCACCACTCTGAAACCTGCCCCAAAGCTCGAGCTCCTGATCATTCCTATGCTTGACATTAAGGCAAGTAGCACATAAGGTAGGTAGACCCAGCGTTTAAAAAAAAAAAAAAGAGTAGGCTTCTGCCCTATAATAGGAAGTTGAAAGTGTAGCACTGGGAGAGGCCAAGTGCACCTGGATTGCAGGCAGAGATGGCCCAGGGACTGTCCACCTCAGGGCATCTCCCCAGGACAAAAGGACAAAACCAAGGACACACAGGGTCTCAGCACTCCCACTCTGCCCCATTCAGAAAGGGCTGGGAAAAGCGGCATCCAGGCAATTGCTAAGAGAGTAATGGGCTGGGAGGACTTAATATTTTGTACCTTTCCACATGTGCTCAGTACAAGGCATTGAGAGGAAGGCTGTTATCTAAAGTTTAAAAAAAAAAAAAAAAGAGCAGTTTAGCTCTACAGAGGCATCCAGCAAAAACTGAAACCAAGGTTTCAAGGGGTGTTTCAAGCAATAGAGTAAAAGATCTACTTGGGCAAAAAGAAGATGGTTCTCCAAATTAGATTTTTAAAAATAATGCATTGAGGTGAAATTCACATGAAACCAACCATTTTAAAGTGAAATTCAGTATGCTCATGATGTTGCATAACCTTGACTTCTAGATCCAAAACCTTCCCACTCTAAAACCAAAGCCCGACTCCTCGAGCATCTCGCCACCCGCCTCCTCATGACCACCACCTGCTCTCCACCTCTGCAGGCTCACCTGTCCCGACATTCCACACCAACAGGCCATGCAACACGCGCCTTTTGTGCCTGGCTTCTCTCACTTCACATGCTTTCACAGGTCATCTGTGTTGAAGCATCTACTGGTGCTGCCTTCCTTTTTATGGCTACATAATATCCATTCTATGCAGAGACCATCTGTGCATCTGTCCACCCACCAATGGACACCTGGGCCACCACAGGCACTGTAGTCAACACTCCTGTGCATACACTTGAGTCTCTTTTCAATTCACTTATCCATACCGAGGGGGCGTTTTGCTGGGTCGCATGGTAAGTCTATTTTATTTTTTGAGGATCTGCCACACTATTTCCCACATCGAAGACACACCATTCTCACCTAAGAAATGTCCCAAAATGCATACAGTGGACATCCACATACCAAGACTCAGCACAGCCAATTCTGACTTCACCACCTTCACCTCAAATGTTGTTTAACAAGTTGCGACAGGTCTAGCCGACAGGCCACTGATGGAAAGTGGCATGGCGTGGAGAGGGAAGGAGAAGACAGCTGCTCCCCAGGAGAACGCAGCTGCAGGGGACATGCCGATCACAAGAGCAGGCTCCTCCGCCACCACAGTACGGGGTGCAGAGAGATGCACAGCTGGCACCAGAAGAGTAGCTGGCTAGGGCGACAGATAGAGGATGGTGCCAGTCAGGTGGCATCAGGTAAACGTCCAGCGCTGCAGAACTATATCCACAGTCCCCATGACAAGATGGTCCTACAAATCCCTGGTAGCTACATCTTACAACAGACTCACCCACTTCCCTGTAGTGTGATCCCCACACATACACACAATCAAGTTTAGACACATGGGGCAGGCCTGTGCTGTCCTCACAGCAACGGACACTAGCCTCAACTTCTGTAGACAGAGCATGTCCCCCCACCCACTGGGTTTCTACTGGCCTGGCTCCTGTACCATGTGGATCTGTAACTGTTGGGTAGACCAAGGCTACCTCCTCCCCTAGCACCTGAAGCAGGAGAGAAGCCAGGCTGGCAGCACAGCACCCCGCCCGCTCCTTCAGAAACCCCCTGCAGGTCTCTGGCACTGCGCCGTTTCACAAGTTTGGAGAAACGTTTCACAAGTTTGGAAAAATAAATTGAAAGCAGATCCTAAGAAACGGCCCCCTGGGGCTACCCATCTTGTCAGCACCCCTGACGCTCAGGTGCCACCTTCATCAAGGGAGAAGGGCTCACCGCATCCTGCCTGGTGCGTCTCTTCCATGGAGCTCCGGGCCTGCTGAGGCAGGTGGATCCCAGGTGTGAGCAGAGAAAGTCCGTAAGGAAGCAGTCAGCCTTCCCAGAGAGCCCTCTCCCCCAAGAACTCCCTCTCCAGGGTCTGGGCTCAGATGAGCCGTAGGGTGGAGGACACAAGGTGGTAGGAGCTGGCCTCAGCCATATGAGGACACAGCAGATGACAAAACACACTGACAGGGTGGTGGCTTTTCAAGCTAGTGGGCTGCATCTCAGAACCCCCCAGGGAATGTCCCCAGATTCTCTGACTATACTGTGGACCAGCTCACTCACATCTCCAGGATGGGACCAGACAGCGGTGTTTTCGTCTAAAGCTCCGTGGAGGAGTCAGATGCGCAGCCCAGGTTGGGAAGCACTGGTGCAAGGGAGCCCGAGGTGCAATGCACTCAGCAGTGGTAGCTGCGGCTACCGCTCAAACGCGCCTCTTGCAGGCCAGCTCCTGAACCAGTCCTCCCAACCATGCCCAGGGACACAGGCTGCTACCACTTCTTTCAGATGAGCTAACGAAGCTTAGAGATTAAATAATTTATGGTCAAGGTCACATGTCTAAAAGGTAGGACATGAGCAGAAATCTGGGTCTGAGTCCTTCACACTTTGTGATGGACAGCCAGATGGGGGAGGCCTCTATCCTTGGTCCTGGTCAATCACAACACTTTCTTCTGGGAAAAGTCTGATGTTGACATATGTTTGTGTGATTAGAACACATGCCCTGTTATATTTGGATTCCAAATGACCCCTGACGCCTCATGTGTTGAGGACCAGTCCCCAGCTAAAGTGCTGTTGGAAAGTGGTGCAAGTTTGAGGAGGCCCAGTGCAAAGCAGGCGGGTCACTGGGGTTGTGCCCTTGAAGGGGACACTGGGATGCCGGTTCCCTTCTCCCTCTCTTTACTTCCTGGCTGCCATGAGGTGCATCGTCTCCACCACACTTTCCACCAGGATGTGCCACCTCAAAGGCCCAAAGGCAACAGAGCCATGCAACCATTGACTCAAACTCAGAAACCATGAGCCACAACAACTGTTTCTTCCTTCGAAGCCGTCTCTCAGGCATTTTGTCAATCACACAGGCCCATTAACTATCCCGGCCTGGACTCGGATATGCCTGGTCTCATGAGCAATGGAGCATCCACCTAGGACAGCCAACCAAGGGCCACAGAGTGCCCAGCACAGGCAGAGGGTCACATGCAACTGGTGAGCATGCCTCCAGGGAAAAGAGACACAGGGGCAGGGGCTTGGCTTCCAGCTGTCCCCCACGCAGGGCAACTGCCATCCACGGCCAACCTTCAAGGATGAGCCTGGACCAATACTGAGGAACCAGCAAGTTCCTTACCTCATGGAATGGAAGGTGTTGCTGTCCATTTACAGATGGAAACACCAAGGGAATCAGGTGACTTTCCCACTAACTGCTTGCAGGCCATATGCCACACTGGGAGAACCCAAGAAAAAAATCACCTCTAAACCCTCCAAACTACCCTGTAAAGCAGGATAAACCCGTTTTATAAGGAAACTGGGACACAGGAAGTGATTCGCCCAAGGTTACAAAGGAATCCTGACACAGAATCAAGACTGGAACACAGAGCACTCAACACTGGAACCCACCACCATACCCACATGAAAGTGCGTCCAACACCACAGTGTGACCTCAAAGAAGGGGCCAGGGCTCCCCAGAGGCTCAGTAGAGACCAACATTCAAGTTTCCAATGGAGGAAACAAAGCCTTAACAGGTGCGGGACAGAGTCACCTGGGCCACAGGACGTTTTCACCAGCTTTTCAGCATTGCTCCTCAGGTGGAGCCCCTAGGAGGGGGCCTGGACACCGCTGCACCCTGGGTGCTGGAGCCAGAGGAGCAGTATCACTGCCCTAGTTTACCTGGCTTCTGTCACCTGCAGCCAAATCCATCCTATCTCACACGCCACGACTTGGAAGCCACACTAAGCTGGCACTGGAGTTGACAGGGCCATCAAGGTGGGAGACAGGGAGGATGAGAACAGCCTCCCCAGCAAAGATGTGCAATGTCAGGAAATGCAACATACAGGGACTCAGGGGACAGCCACCAACTGGCAAGGTGCTTTGGGCATTCTGTACCCACTTTTGCACCTCAGATGCTCAGCTGTAACATGAGGAGGTTGGAGCGCTGAACCTCTGGAAGCCTCCTAGCTGACACTGCACCACCCCGGGAGGAGCAGGTGGGCCTTTCTCATCTCGGCTCCCGCAGGCAGATGTGGCTCTTCAGGCCTCCCTGCCTCTGCTCCCGTCTGCTGCTGGACAACAGGCCAAACAGGACCAGCAGAGACACGGCCCGACCCATCTAAAGCTGCAGGCCAGCCGCAGCCTGAGGGCTGCAACACCAGCATCTGGTCTGATTGGCCTCACACTTGGCGGGAGGGGGTAACTGATGGCGAGGAAGACTAACTGCATGTGAAATACTCATAAATAATTAGAACATAGAGCTGCGCAGCTTCCTCTAGCCTCAGGCCACAGCATCGCAGGTCCTGGCAATTCTCAAGCAGACTCACACGTCATCTGCAATTAATTTGAAGCGCACAGGTACCGAAGGGGCACAGGTAGGTGTCACCCGACTACCTGCTCCACACCTCGACTCTGGCACACAAGCACCACAGCCAAAGGTGCCAGTCCCCACTGTGCTGTGGCACTTCCCAGGCAGCCACAGGAGTGCCACCTGCCTTCTCTCAGGCCCAGTTTCCTACTTTGACATGGGGATGAAGGCACCTACTGTGTGCATCCAAAGTTAGAGGCAACTTGATGGAAAAAAGAAGTACTCTATAAAAGGAAAGATGCTATGGTGATGCCACCCCTTGATCCTCTTCCTCAGTCTTGGACAGAAGGGAAGCACAGGATGCCCCTAGTCTTAGGGTCAAGGCAAGTGGGGCCCACAGACATGGAGTGACAGATGACCAGAGCAGGGCTTCCAATGGAAGCCACCTGGATCCCACCCTGAGCCCAGGCCACTACACGGCCCAGGAGCAGCACATTTCCCATCTCTACCACCAAATGCTACCCACAACACCTCAGTGCCCTGGTGACAGGAGCAGAGGCCATCTCCAACACTATGTGCCATCAGAGGGCTGCCCTTCATCTGGAGGGAGGGAGATGGGAGCTGCGTGCAGCTGCCCCTCCCCGCCCCAGCTCAGCAGATCCTGGGGTGCAGCCGAGCTGCAGCAGGGACTAACTGGAGGCTGACAGCAGCCGCAACACTCCGGAGTTTAACACCCTCTCTCTCCTACTTCCCCTTTTTCTTGGTCCATTCAGGCTGCTGTAACAAGACTGTAAACTGGACGGCTCAGAAACAGCAATTTCTTATAGTCACAGGGGCTACAAGTCCAAGATCAAGGTGCTGGCCCCTCTGGGGTCTGCTGAGGGCCCTCATCCTCGTTAACAGTGCCATATGGCTGGGTCCTCAGCTGGCCAAAGGGGCTGGCTACTCTCTGGGGTCTCATATGATACCATTCATGATGGCAGAGCCCTCATGACACATCCACCCCTCTGGAGCCTCCCCCCCACTTGACACTATCACAGTGGAAATTAGGGTCCAACATGTGGATTTGGGGGATACACAAATATTCAGAGCATTAAAGACCAGCTCTCACAGGCTCCCCTCCAGAAGCCTGACTCCATCAGATGAAGACAACACCTCCCCCCAGGGACAGCTGGGGACTCTGAGCAGGAGAGGCTGTAAAGGTGAAGACCAATCAAGCTGTAAAGGTGAAGACCAATCAACACTGCTCCTCAGTGTCCTGCCTGTCCAGCCTGGTATACTGCCTGGCAGCAGGACTTAAGGAACACAAATGGATAGGACCAAATCAATACCTGATCACAACTTCAGCAGCCACCGAGAGGGGACACTGGAGATGCCTGGGGGCTGCCTCGTCCTTTACAACCAACAATTGTTCACCAAGAACCTTCCGACTCAACCCTTGTTCTGATCAAGAGGCTTCAAGGCAGCAGCGGGTCGGGGAGAGACTGCGGAGTGCAGCCCTGCACACCCAGCACAGACGTTCAGAGATGCAGACAGCAGAGGCTTGTCACCAAATCTTAGTTCCCACCACTCCTGGGTTCCAGCTTCACTCCAGCAGCCTTGCGAGGACCTCTCACTCAAGCTGACCTGAACTGTTTGGAACTACTCCGCAGCACCCCAGCCAGCGACTGCCTGCACTATTCAATCTCAGGGACCTCCAGTTATGGTTTGGGCACGTGGTCTCTAAAAAGCTCATGTGCTAGAATGTTCAGAGGTGAGTGATTAGATTATGAGAGCTGTGATCTGATCAGTGGATTAATCTGCTAATATGGATTAACTAGGTGGTAACTATAGGCAGGAGAATGTGGCTGAAGGAGGTGGGTCACTGTTTATATTCTGTCCTGGGTGTGTGCAGCTGGCTCTCTGCTTCCTGGGGCCATGTTCTGAGCTTCTTTCCTCCTCATGCCCTTCTGCCACGTGTGCTGCTTCATCTCGGGCACAAAGCTAATGGAGTCAAACACCTATTGGCTGAGACCTCTGAAATCATGAGCCAAAATAACCTTTTCCTCCTATAAAGTTGTTCAAATCTTTTGGTCACAGCTACAGAAAAAGCCAGCCAAAACACCTCTGCATCACAATGAGGTGAACTCCACAGCCCCTGATGGCCAGAGCCCAGGTCCCACCTGCTCTCCTTCCCCGCTTTCTACCTTTGAGGCTGGAAAGCTCACACTGGCCTTCCCAGTCCTCCTTGCAGCTAGAGGCAGCTGGGGACCTAAAATTCTGCCTCAGAGGTGAACTTGTGAGAAGACTCTGATTTCTTAATATAAGAACGAACAGATGCCATTCCTTCTCCCTTGCTTTCTGCTTGAAAATGGGCAGCACCTGGGAGAGCAGCAAACAGGGGGCAGCAAACATTAGGATGGTAAAGAAGGTAGGGTGAAGGGAGCCTGCAGACTGCTGGGCGCTGGACTGTGGGGCCCACCAGCAACCACTTGCCTGATACTTCCTGCTAAGAAAAATCCACACCTGCTTAAGTAATTCTTAGGAATGCTTTCAACTGAAGGTAATGGCACTCCACCTAACTGGCCACCTTGACACAGCACATCTCTTACAATGACGTGTCCCTCTCTGAAGCCCTCTTGGGGATCACACCCACAGAGCACGAATCCCAGCCACGCTACCCAGAACCAAGAAACTTGTTACTCCAACCCTGGAGTCCTCATCTATTAAAATGGGACCTCCTATGTCATGGGTTGGCCTCGAGGACTGCATGAGACAGACCACTTGATAGGGCATGACAGTCTCACACATAGTAGGTCCTCAATAGTCTCTGCATTTCCCTGAGAGGCAGCACAGCACAGCCAAAAGAACTCCAGGTTGGTGGTGAAGGGAGCTGAGGTTCGAAACTCCTAGCTGTTCATCACTGGCTGTTTGACCTTCACCTTGGGCAAGTGACTTAACCTCTCTGAATCTATTTACTTGTTTATAAAATGAAGACATCAACATTAACCTCAAAGGCTGCTACTACGAGGGTTAGTGAGCAGAAAGAACCTGGCACCCAGGGGTAAGAGGACCATTCTCTTCCTCACTCCCACAAACCTCCCACCCTGGGGCAAAATCATCCCAAACCAAGTCCTCCAGAGGAAATGTGGCTCACAGCCACCTCCCCTCTGTGCAGCCAGGACCCCGTGAAGGATAGCAACTGCTCTCCAGGAAAGCCTTCCTGCTTGCAACCTGGCCTGGGCTCCCCCTCCCCACCAGGAGATGAGGGATGTAGGCGCTACCAGAGAGGAGGCTGAGCATGGCCCCCCACAGCAGATGCAGCCACACACACCTCCCCCCACCACCAACTCAGCATGGGATTTTGCACCCAATACAAGACGCAGCCCAAGAGGATGATTCTTTCATGCTCAATCTCTGTTCCCAAGACCTGGAAAGAAAGGTCCTCTGCTCCCACTCAGTGCCTGTGACCTCATCCCCAGAGGGAAAGCAAAGAATGGCTCCTCTCTACCCAGTTCTCCACGTGGAGGAAGCCAGGCAGCTGCACGACACCCTGAGGAGGCAGCAGCCCTGTTCCCCCACAGACCCAGCACTCTGCATTGTGTGTTTAGCTACAATCCCCAGGCGGAACTGATCAGTCACAGTGACACTGACCACAAAACCCCAGGCCACCAACAAAACCTGAGAGGAAGTGCCAGATGGAGGCCAATGGACCCTCAGGCTGCCCACCTGAAGCCCCCTGCAGAGGAGACCAGGTGCTGTGGTCCATCAAAGGCAGAAGACAGGGCAGTGGGTCCATGCACACCCCCTGCCCAGCCCTGGAGTGGAGCAGGGTGCCCACTGCAGTGTCACACAGTGAGTGGCACTGAGAGAACTGAACTTGGGCCTGAGCCTGAACCCAGCTCCAGCTCCAGCTCTCAGCTTTTTCTAAAAGAAAAAGGAGGTGGGAGACATCCCTGTCCTGCTCTCGTGGCTTTTCTGAACCTTCTCAGCCCTGAGCCTCTTTCACCAACAGCTCCAAGGAAGGAGGGTCCAGTGCTTCCCAGCCCTGCCGCTCACCTGGCAGCCCTCAATGCCACACACTATTCACCAGTCCCCCAGAGCACTTACTGGGAGCCAGATGGGGCACTCGCCACTGGACCCTGGGAACTCAGGGTTCCTCTCACAGAGCTTCAGACTAGCAGAGGCAGACGTTAAGCAAAAGTAGAAAGAAATGATTGCAAACAAGGACACTGGGAAAGAAAAGGACAGGGAGGCTCCTTACGACGTGGGGAGGAGTCAGGGAAGGCTGAGGACAGAAAAGGCAGGATGTTAAGTTTGAAAAGCGATGATGTAGGTTAAGTCTATACCCATAGAAGCACATTTTTTATTTCTGTGGGTATACAAAGGGTCAAGAACCAGGAAAGCAATCTTAAAGAACAGAGTTGGAGAACTTAAAGATTAAGTCTGTAGTAGGGCAACAAACTTTTTCTGTAATGANGGGGGGGGGGGGGGGGGGTGTTGGTCCAGGCAGACCTGCCCATACCATGTAGGTCGAAACCACCTTGCCTGTGTCCCAAACGCTACAAGATTAATGAAGTCCTTCAGAGGGTCACTGATGTGCCACACACTGATGCCCAGACTGTTTATTATGTGATATTTGACATGCTAAGAGTTTGAGAAAGGTACCCATCGTTGTCTAGTTTTGCATATAAGCCCCTTTCTCTTAACTCGGGCACAGGGATCCTCCTGTCTCGCTGTTGCCCAAAACATACTACTTTCCATAAATTGTTCATCATTGCACTGTCACCCTGGATTTGTCTGCCTTTCTCCCATCTCTGGGCACCCTCCACCTTTGGCAGCCAGTACACCTAGTTTTTCTAAAATGCAGACAGAACATTCCAAGAAGGCGGCAGGGCTCCACTCACATCTCCAAGGCAAGTCGAAGTTGGGCAGGTCTGAGAGACTTCCTGGAGGCCAAAATGGCTGGAAAGGGACAGGCACAGGGATGTGGAAGGAAGAGGGCAGACAGGGGATGCATCAGGCAGGCTGGACAGGCCATGGCAGGACCCTGGATTTGCCTTTTAGTACAGAAAAAGGCCACAGTGGTGCTGAGGAGGGAAGGCGCTGCCTGCTGGGAGGTGGATGGCAGGGGCACATGCGCATGGGGTCATCTGCCCAGAGGAGCCACCATGTCGCTGCCTCAAGCCATCCTTGTAAATGCCCCAGTGTATTAAGCCCTCAGGCTCTATAGGAAGAGCATTTCCTGTTAGTGATGGGTTTATTTCGTCTGACCACAAGTCTGCAGTCAGAAAGTTGGCTGATGCAACTGACCTTGAGCCTGGAGGCTGGCACTGGACACTAGCACCTTGTGTGAAGTGACAGTAGCCAGCTTGGGCCATGTGTCTGTGCAAGCCTGGCCTCTGCCTTGCCAGGGAGCCCAGCCCCTCGGGCCCTGGAAGCCAGGGACCTCCAGCAGCCAGCCTCTAACCTGAGCTCCTCACCACTGGACTTGGCAGCAGCTTCCAAGTCTATCAGAGATTACAATCTGGACATCTGTGTGCAACCCACTCATCTGCAGAGAAGCAAAGACTCTGTTCCAAGTTCCAACCTTTACAGCTAGAAAACTATTCTTTAACCAGACTGATTCACGGTGCAGCCAAGAAGCCACACACAGGGGAGGAACGGCTGCCTGATCCCATGAGCAGGGAAGCCCGCTAAGCAGAAGTACACGAGCAGTACTGCCAGATCCAGCCTGCCTGAAGAGCCTAGCAGGGGCTGGAGGATGTCCCCAGGAGGAGCCCTCTAAAGCCATTGCAGTTTTAGATCTGCAAACTGCAGCTCCAATACTTCTATCCATGACAACAGGGATGCCACTTCCAGCTTCTGGAGCGCACCCTGTGTGTCGCTTCCAAGGACCCACAAACCCCACGTTCACTCTGCTGGGTGAAGAAGCCAGGGGGTAGAATCATTCCCCTCCAACATGAGAGATGGGGAAGGCAGAAGCTACAGCAGCTGACCTTCAGGCCCTCCCTCAGGAATGTCCTAGAGCCTGGGCCTCTCAGTGGATCACAAGTCAGCCTCCCTTCTGGCCACGTGCCCCCCCTTGCGCCAGGTGGCAGTGGCTCTGGATGCACACACACACGTGAAGGACCCACTCAGGTGATAGAACTAAGGCAGAAGTGAAGCGACTGCTAGAGCACAGAAGCAGCCTGGCATGGACAAAGCAGTGCAGTGGGGTTCAAATCTTGCTCCTGCAGTTACCAGATGTGTGACTCAATCAGAGTTATCCTCCCTGGTTCCCAGCTGTGGCATCTGGGCATAGGAATATGGTCACCTGACTCACTGAGCTGCTGTGGGCATTAATGAGCTGCAGGCTGGGGAAGCTCCTGTCAGCACTGTACCCAGACAACTCACCCCTCAAGAAAGGGGCAACACTCTTCTGAGACCCAAATGGTTAGTGTCTAGAGCAGAACTAGTGTCCAGATGCCAATGGTCCTTCCACTGAACCTGCTGCCTTGGGCTCCTGTGGTGAAGTCCAGCTCAGTCACCCTTTTCTAATGGAAGTCACTTATCAAGTCTCCCCACAGCCTGGCAGGGCATTTCCCATAGGAGGGACACTGGGGCTGGCATCCCGGCCCCAAAAGCAAGCCTCCAACCTCAGCCCAACCCCTCCCTCACTTGTCAAAGAGTGCCAGGTAAGGCTCACTTCCACCTCCTCTCCCACCCTCAGGTTTATCCAAGAGGAGCCCGGCCTTTGCATGCCAGGCAGATGTGCTCTCAGCTGTTACGGCATAATGATCCTCTATGGGACAGAGAACAGCAATTGACATATCAATGGGAAAATCTCTGTGGTTCAGCACTGACCTTTCCCTTTTCCCTGTTTTTCTAGCAATTCCTAATACATTTCTAAGTCTCATTCCAGAGCTGTCAATCAATCCTTGGCCTTAAAAAAAAGTTCATAGCCGAATTCATTTTATTGCTGCATCAGTATCTAACACTACCACTTAAAACAAGCTCACTCAGCCCTCCAAGATAGTTTCTTTATTCTCAGGAATTCCTGCAAGTGGATAAAAGACATCTCCCTACAGAGAGTGTCCTGGGGAAGGTCAAGTTCAAACTCCAGCAGTGGCCAGGCATTGGAGGGGCTGACGGGGGGTGGAGGGAGGGGTGGCAGGAAACATGTCAGTGCTACCAGTCCCCTGACCATCACTCCAATCCTCCTGTTCACCTGATCAGCAATTACCAGGGTGCAGGCAGTAACCAGATGCTGACAGGACACCTAGTCCCTGACTGAACATGGTGTCAAAGCAACACAGTTAATAGAAACAGTATTTCAGAGTTTGAATTTGGACCCTTTTCCTGGGCTAGTATTACAAGGCCTGATACTCTCTGGCAATTCAGGGTGGCAGCAGTTCCCAGCCCGCCAAGCAACCACAAAGAGAAACAACTAGTAAGCTAGCATGTGCTATGCCACTAAGCGACGACATTTGATAGGTTGGGTGTATTGAATGAATAAATTGTGATATTTTCAACTTGCAATGGGAACATCACCCCAGAGAACAACTGTGCACGGGGGAGCTGTGGAGAAGAGATAATCCCTGCCCTCAAAGAGCTTGCAGACTTGGCAGTGAGGGCCAATAGGTAGAGCAAGTAGGGGCAGTGACAGCTGAGAGTACAGGTGATGTTATCAAACATGTGCAGGGTCAGAAGGGTCAAGAAATGCTTCCTGGCCAGGTGCAGTGGCACGCACCTGTAATCCCAGCTACTCAGGAGGCTGAGGCAGGAGGTCAGCAAGTTGGGAGACCTTGTCTCAAAAGAAGGGGCTGAGGATGTAGCCCAATAGTGACATTTGCCTAGCATGTGTGAGGCCCTGTATTCCACCCCCATTACCAAAAACAAAAAAAGAGGAAAAAAAACACCCCAATTACATGAATTTTTTTGAAAAGAAATGATTCCTTAGAGGAGAAAATGCTCACAAAGGCTCAAAGGATGAATTAAGGGTCCCTCAAAATTAGAAGAGGCCCACCAGGCCCATAGCACTTAGTAGGCGGGGCCAGCTGCCTGGGAACAGGAGTTGTGCTGGCAGTGAAGTGTGGTTATTAAGATGTTCTGTTTTTTTCCACTGAAGTCAAATGGTTTTTTAAAACAGAAATTCCCAATTGTAAAAAGCTGACCAATTAAAAAAAAAAAGTTTGATACTTCACAGCTTAAACAAACTCCCCCATGGAAGGCCATCTTGAAGCCAGTAGGCAGAAGCAACAGCCCAGATGCCGGAGAGCGACCAGGCATTCGTGTTTTGTTTGGAGGGCAAGGAAAGGCAGGCCAAGAGGCTGTGACAGGGGCAATGGCTGGCTGCTCGTGCCCTGTCCTGGGCTCGATCCCAGAGAAGGGCACCTCTGAAGGACTCTTCCCAAGTGCTACTTATGGTGAGGGTCACATGGATCTGACTGATAAGACAGCAGTGCACACACCAGCTCACCTGAAGCCTGGTGACAGCCAGGTGTCCAGATGCCTGATCTGGGCACAGCCATGGTTCTGCAGATGCTATCCTTTGAGAAGGGTGGACAACGTACAGGGAAACTCTGGACTCTTTTTGGAGCCCCTTATGAGGCTGCAATTTTTTTGGAAGTTTAACAATTTTAAAAAGACACATGCATTTAAAAGGAAGAGCCGTGGTGGAACTGAGTGGTGTGAGTTGTCCTGAAGCAGGTGCTGGGTGTCCCGCATGCTGTCTCCCTCTTCATCTAGAGGAGCAGAACCTCCCCACACGACCACTCAGAATAAACAGCTCCATCTTCTCCAGCAGCTCTGCAACTACAGTGGCCACGTAAGAAATTCCAGCCAAGGTGAGGCAAGAGGAAAGTGATGCCTCACCTTAGGATTTTGCCCTTAAAAGAAATGGCCATGACTCCCTCTGGCAGACATGTGACTGTGATGGCAACGTTCAAGAAATGACCACACCGGGCTGGGGATGCGCTCAGTGGCAGAGTGCTTGCCCAGAAAGTGCGCAGCCTGGGCTCAGGACAGAGGGTGGGAGGAAGGAGAAAGAAAGGACACAGCAGCCAGATAAAGGAATGTGCCCCAAACTGAAGTCCTCTCTCACTGAAGCCAATATAACTTGGTGGGGGAGGCATCTTGGCCACAGCAGCCTGAGTCACAGCCTACCCTTACCTAATGTGCCACCACAGATGGTTCCTGGAAAAGCAACCAAGGTATCAGGAAGGGGACTCCTCAGCCCCACCTCTCAGCACACACAGGCCAGGGATGGGCAAATGAAATTTACAGAAGCCAATCACCTTGCGAACCCAGTGAAAGCATCTCAGATTCAAGGCTGCTTCTGAATCTAATCCCTCATACCTCCATTTAGAGGGAGGCATTCCTCTGACACTCCAGAGAAGCCAAGGTTTGGAGAAGATGGATGACACAGGACAAGTGATAGGTCACTATTCATCTCCTCCTGCAGGGGCAGACAGGAGGCCACCGCTGAGCCCACCAGGCAGTGAGGGTAGGTCCCTCCCCTGACTTTGCAGCTCAATCACCTGAACTTAATATTGACACAAAAACAAAACTCATCTCCAGGGTAATCTCCCCACTTCAAGGAATGTAGCTCATAAGTATGACAGGCCATACTGATGGGCCTAAAAGCTTCTGGGAGGCAGGGAGAGGAGCTGCCCCAGAAACATGGATAGCACTGTCTCCATTTCTTCACTTCCATCATTAGTGCATCATCTGAAGACATCTGCTACTGCTACTTAGAAGAGAAAAAAAAATACTGATCTAGACCAAACAGCCAAACTTCAATAGGATTTGTGCATGGATACTGTTCCCAAAATGCACTCTAAAAATCAGATTGTGAGTGGAGTCTGGCTTCATGTTTGGGTAACTGTGACCTTCACTAGGAAGAGCACTGCTCGCTGTGTCGTCTCACACTCTTGAGACTGAGGCTGGCTGCCTCGAAGCTCCTTGCTCTGCTTCCTGCGTGGAGGAGGAGTGGCAAACCCGGAAAAGCAGCCGTGAAGAAACGCAAGCAGAGCTGCACTCAGAGCCAACTCCACACACCTGCAGAGGCGCCGCCGCCAACATTCCCAGCACACATTTGAATGTGGCAGTAGAAGGCAAGACTGGCCTTCTTTGCAGTTCCTTTTCCTTGGTACCATTGGGGTTTGGGGGATCTATCTCTGAAAAGCAAAGAATGCTCTGAATATGATATACGGCAATCAAGATTCGTAACAAAGGATCAGCATGGAAAAATATAACGACAGGTTTACAGTATTGACAGAGATCAGCGCATGAACTACTTCACATGCTATGAAGAATACTTCAAGCCGGGCCTGGTGGCGCATGCCTGTAATCCTGGCGGCTTGGGAGGCTGAGACAGGAGGATCGCAGGTTCAAGCCAGCCTCAACAACAGCCAGACACTAAGCAACTCATTGAGACCCCATCTCTAAATAAAATAGAAAATAGGACTGGGGATGTGGCTCAGTGCCCCCAAGTTCAATCCCCTGAACCAAAACAAACAAAAAACTTCAACGGGGCTGGGGTTGTGGCTCAGTGGTTCAGCACTTGCCTAGCATGTGTGAGGCACTGGGTTCCATTTTCAGCACCGCATATAAACAAAGGTCCACTGACAACTAAAAAAAAAATTGGGAAAAAAAAGAATACTTCAAGTACCGTACATGAGAACAAGAGACCAACCCAAAACTAACCTGGACTAATGCTAGAGGAAGAAGCCAAATGGTCGGGCAACTTGGCAAACAAAAAGGGACAAGAAATCCTTGGAACACATTGGCCTCAAAGAACTCCAGCCCAGGTCATCTCTGCCCAGTGGTCCTTGGGGATTCTCCCTCAGCTAAGCTCCCACAAACAGCACACCAGATTTTCAACCAGGCACAGCCCTGGCAGATGGTTTTGGAACAAGCAGTAGCCATAGTTGCAAGGAAGTGAACTGACATTTTTCTTCTTTTTGTTACTTTGTCTGGAATTGGAGACTTAGATGTGCATTTCCAATTCTAGGAAACCAAAGTAAGTGTAGATAAATTTCTCAAGTAATTTTCATTATTTTTGCCAGCAAATTCTAAAAGGGTTCTAATCACACACTTAGGGCTCTGAGAATGAATGAATCATGAAAGCACCAGAGATGATAAATGGGAACAAGGTACATTAAGAAAACAGTTTCATTATTACCAAGGGACATCTGTGACCAAAATGGGAACCTCTAATATAAAGTGATTAAAATTAGGTGTTTCTTAGGAGGAACAGAATGAGAGCAAATAGAGAGGTTCTATAGGGCACAAAAGGGGCACAAGGTACATAAGGACCCCTGGATTTACATGAGGAAAAGTGGGTCACTTCCTCCAGTCCAGGAGGCTCAGGGACAGAAGTGGACCCCAGCCACTGCAGCAGGAAACTGGTCATTTCTACAATGTGCCAACTCAAGAAATGGGAGCAGAATTGACAGCTGAAGACTGAGAAGCATGCTCTGCAACTGGAGGAACTGGCCTAGAACTGAGCAGAGGCAGCCGAGGAGGGGTTCAGCCACGGGCATGGATGGCAGAGAAAATTTAAATTTGCAAAAAGCCCCGCAGATCCTCCTCCAAAGGTCCCTGGTCCTCCTCCAAGTGGAATGAGAGTCACCTCCCAGCTGTTCTTCCTGCTGTCCCCAGGCCACTCACGGTCAACTCTCCACTGGCCAGAGTGACCTTTACTTCCAGGGTGAGGCACGTGGGTCCACTTGCCTCGCTCTACCTAATCCCAGTTGGATCCTGTCACTCACGTAAAAGCTAAAACTGCCCGCTGCCCACTCCCAAGTCTGACCCCCACTGTCCCAGCTGTTCTCAGGGCACATGTCAAACACAGTTGACGCTCAAACACAAGTCCAACTGGGGCCTCGCCCAAGTGAGATTGTTTTTGTATGCCTCTGAACCGCATCACATGGTCACCTAAGCCGCTGCATGGTGCAGCCCTGGGGCAGCCAACCAGAACCCTCAAGACCAAGAGGGAGCCTAGCCTGGAGCTAGTGACAGCCCTTTCCTCAGTCTGGAACATTCAGAGTTGTTAATAAGGTCATCAGGAGTGCAACAGACATCCACTAAAATGCTAAAATTCCAAAAAGGAAAAAAATATATATCACGTTCGGATTAAAAAGAGCCAAGAGCGTAGGAGAGACAGTGACCTTGGGAGCTCATTCGGCCCTGATCAGCAGCCACGGGCAAGGGAAAGTTTGCCAGGGTGGAGATCCCAGCCAGAAGCAGGCAGTTGCCCTGAAACAGACTCAAGAAATGTCCCAGGGCAGGCCTGGGACAGGGTCTTGGGCAAGTCTAAAACACACCCTCCGGGGCGAAGGCTGGGCTATGAGTCCCAGCTCCCCGGCCATGAGCTCTGTGGTGGCGTGGCAGGCACGTCGCCTCTGCAAGCTCTAGCAGGATTGCTGTTAGGAATGTGTCAGTGTCAGACAGGGTCAGACGGCGTCCTTGGCAGCACACTATCACCTCCCCAGATGCTTCCTGAGGATGACAATACCAGGGCCTAATGGCAGAGCACAGAGGGGCAGCTCAGAGGGCCCTCAGCGGCCTTGCCCAGCATCCCCTCTGCTACGACTTCTCCAGCCCCAACCCCACCACTAAGCTTTCCCTCCTCGGTCGCCCTCTCCACCTTGTCTGTCCCAGCCTTATCATATTCACCCCCAGGACTGTTGTTCTTCCCTCCCATTCCTGGCCACCACATGGAGACAATGGGCATGAGTGACAGGAGTACCCAGCACTGGGTGAGAGGTCTTTGCAGCTCCAGGTCTGGAGCAGAGTGTGGCACAGAAGGACCTCAGGGCCTCAATCTCCCGAGTGGGATGTGGCAGAAGGCCCTGAGGAAGTCATTTGGTGCCCACATATAACAAAGAACGTGTCACTCCACCCGACTCGACGGTTGACCCCTTCTTCCCATACAGTTGTCCATTGCTCTACTGACAGCATACCTTCCACTAGATTACAGGCTCTGGGGCAGCATCCTCAGGACGAGCACTAAGGTCTGCATAGGGAGCACGTCCTCACCACAGTCCCTCTGCCTCCCAGCGCCGGGGAGCAGAGGCCCAGAGCTCAAGCAGCAGAGCAGGGGCTCCTCGGCACCTATGACACCGCCCAGGCTGTGACAGGTGCTGGGTGCTTCAAATCATGAAGGTGACAGACGCATCTCAAATCCAACTGGAAACTTCCGATTCCTAGGACAGTCACTGGAGGTCTAGTGAGCAGAACTGAAAAAGTTGCCACAAGGGTCATGGGCGGCATCGCCCAGCCACCCCATGCGCCTAAGACGCACAGGGCTCGAGTGGCCCACCAGCTCATACAAAAATTCTATCAAACCCTCAGTCAAGCAGTCAGCTGCTGGGCCCTGCCACCTCGCTCCAAATCAGCGACACTCAGGGACTTCAGTTCTCCAGCTGCGGAATGTGTGGAACCACGTTGCCAGGCGACCAGCCAGCCAGCCTCGCTGGTATTCAGAGTCCCTTCCAATAATAGCCAGGAGAGGGAAAGGGCCACTCCAATGCAGCTGGAGGGAGGGTGCTGGTCCTGCCTGCTGGCCCTGGCTGGACATGAGAAGTGAGACCTCGAAGGGAACAATGGAGCCAGTTACCCAGCTCGCCTGGCTCCACTACCTGTCACTCTTGCCACAAAAAGAAAACAAACAAACAAACCACCAAGCCTAATCAATCACGTCTGATAAAAAGCCATGACAAAGTAGGAATGTTTTCTAATTAGCTGTGCGTCCCCTTCTAAAACAGGGCCAGACACCCACACCTCCCCTTTGAAAGCAAGGTGTGGCTGCACCCTGCTGATGGCGCAGCAGGGTGCTCTATGCGCTTGACGCCTTTCTCCCAAGAAAGACCGCTGCCCCCTCACCAGTACCAACCCACCTCCCCACTGAAACCAGGCACCAGCATGGGACATAAAACTTGAGATGGCAACACAAGGCTGCAGAAGGGAAAACGCAGCTGAGGACCACAAAGAAAAGGCCACAGCGCCCCCCGGTGGCTGCGTGCTGCTCACCAGCCACCAGCAGGAAGGATGGGGCCACTTTATCCCGACTCTAAGCTTCTAAGTAATCATGTAACAAAGAAATTAATCCAAGAATAGAAGAACTCGGCTGTTAAAAGGGTGAAGGAATACGAAGCTGATGTAGGTACCAATACAAATCTACTGAATGAATTTTCTGTGAGTTTATACTGCAATAAAGTAGTGACACAGACGGCACAGAGAAACCGCACGCGCGTGTTTCTGCAGCCATCAGGTTGGGATCATCTATTCCAGGGCCTTCTACAGGTGTGCATTTTTACGCACTTACAGGCCCCCTAAATCATTTTCATTGCAAAGGTAACAGAACTGAACAGCTCCCAAGTGCACACCCAAGAACAAATGCTCCTGGGATCTAGTCTTTCAACTAGGTTCATTTTTCCCCTGAGTTTCCTTCCCTGAGCCACACAGTAGGCAAGCAATCAAAACGAAACCAAAAAAAAGGGCATCTGAAACAAGGTATAATTCCAGAAAACAGCTCCATGCTTCCACCACCTGCTATCTCAGGGTCTCTCAACCCTGGCACTCCTGTCACTTGAGACCAGATCACTCTGGTGGGGGCCATCTGTGCCCTGTAGGAAGTTTAGCAGCACCTCTGGCCTCCACTCACTAGATGCCAGGCACCCTCAGCCCATCCACGATAACCAACAATGTCTCCAGAAATTGCCAAGCATTCCTTGGGAGTAAGGAATCACCTCCCCATTAAAAACCATATCCTATCTGATCATTGTTCCTGGTCCCCGGGGCACCAGCCTCACTGAAATAGTGTCTAATTTCCTCTAGAGTAGAGGAGAGGGAGACCATGGCTGCAAGTCTGCCACAGACATGGTGTGACTGCCACACCCGGAGCACCTCTTCCACCCTTCCTCCCCCACAAAGGTATCTTGAGCAACATTTGTGCTTATCCAGCAGGATTTGGGTCTGCAACTCTTTGAGGGAAAGCCATGAATGCAAAAGAACTCCCAGGAGAATCCACCTGTGAACAAATACACAAATGCAACTTCCCACAGAATTGCAAGAGACCCAAGTCTCTGACCCTAGCTACTGGCTTCCTGTAAGTTCCCAGATGCAGTATATCTCAGCCTCTGTCCAGATACCTCCCATACCTCCAATGGACCCCATAGAAGGATCGTTTCCTCCATTTCATGGCTAGGAAATTGAGTTCAGGGAAGTTAAGGCACTTTCCCAAGATCAACAGCTCTTGAACAGCTGTATCATGGTCGCCCTGGCCCCAGGGTTCTACCCACCCAACAGGCTGCCCCTCAACTGAGCTCATTCATGATCACCAACATCTAGGTACTACAAAAGTACTTGATGTGTAAAAGCCAGGAAGGATATGCACACCTGAGCCTCCAGCAGCTCTGGTGATGTGAGCTTGGCCATGGTGACGTAAGGCCTGTCCATCACTCAGAATTAAGACTGAGGGAGACCTTTGCCCTCTATAATGGAGGGCAGGGCCTCCCCTTCCCTACTCTAAAGAACTGCAGCTTTCGAAACCCTCCAGGGGAGGCTGAGCACTCCCACCAGTGCCAGCCTGCCAGTTCCAAGCTGACGCAGCCTAGGTCAGCCAGGCAGTCACTAAAAGCATCCCGACTTCTCCAGCATGGCTTTTCCTCACTGCAAATGAGAATACGAACACCATGACTCCTTCCCCAGAGCAAATAGGAACTGCAAGGAATCCCCACGGGCAGCCTCCACCTCACCATAGGGGAAGCCGAGGCAGAGGTGTCGAAGCCAGCATGGAAACCAATTTGCCTGATTCCCAGGCCAGCACTCCTCCCACATAACCAGCTGCCCTCCCTGCCACAGGGTAGGGCGACAACCCCCAGCCCTTCACTCCTACACTGGTACTCGCATGCCAGCCAGGAGAACGATGACCACAGCAGTAGCCTGCCTGCCCTTGGGGACTCAGCCTCGACCCACTCCTAAAGGACATTTCATCTCTCCTGCCTGTGGGAACCAGAGCAATCCCCAGGTCCTTCCCTCCACACAGGTACTTCCTGGGAGATGACCAGGATTTGGGGTGCCAGGGAAACTGTGAACAGGCCAGGCACCTGTCCTCAGGGGACATGTGCTCCAGTGGGGAACCCAGAAAATAAAGGTGGGGGGCAGGCTTACATGCCACGAAACCCAAAGCCATCAGCCATGGAAAAGCAAAGTGGAGAGGCTGTAAAGCACGCACCTAGCACATGCGAGGCCATGGGTTCGATCCTTGGCACCACATAGGAGTAAATAAAGGTATTGTGTCCAGCTACAACTAAAAAAATATTAAAAAAAAAAAAAAGAAAGAAAAGTAGAATGTCATGAGGAGGGTGATGGCAGGTGTGCTTCCAGATGTGACCAGGGAAGGCGGGCCTCTGAGGAGCACTTCAGCCTGCCGCGATGCTGGGCTGGGTGCCTGGGGGCATCATGGTTCTGAAGGCTGGAAGTCCCTGGTCAAGGTGCTAGCAGATCGAGCGTCTAATGAAGGTCAACTTCCTGGCACACAGAAGGCATCTTCTGTGTCCTCATAACAGAGGGGACTAGAGCTAGCACTCTGGAGTCCCTTTTGTAAGGGCACCTTTTACAAAGGGCTCCCCCTCTCAGGGCCTAACCACCCCTCAAAGGTCCTGCTTCCAACACCTCACACTGGGGATGAGTTTGGACAATAAGTCTACAGGTGACAACACAACATTCAATCTATGGCTAGGAGGACTCTAACGGACCTGCATCCTTTCCTGCAAGGCAGAGGAATCCGGAGGTTACGTGGGTTTCTGGGAACAGCAGGAGGGAGCCCGGCTCCACTGTGTGCCAGCAGCATGGCCTTGGGCACAGCCTCTGCTGGCCTCAGTCTCAACTCTGAAACCAGGCTACCGCTCGTCATACTCTGCAGAGAGGCTGAAATTACACAGTAATAAGGCCTGGCCCACAGGAGACAAGATACATAAGGAGATTCACATTCCCATTCTTTTCCAGACACTCTGATGATCTGAAGTTGCTACAGAAACAGGAATGAACTTCTGGATGCATGTGATACCTGAAAGGCAGAGGCCAGGAAAGAAACCAGGACAGAAGAGTGCAACCAGGCAGGTTCTAGAATTCAGAGCCCAAAGCTGGGACTGGGGTTTGGAGCTGAGGCTTGGATCCTCTAACTGGGCTCAAAAGACTGATGTCCAAAAAGACTCCAGAAGTGATTTCAAAAAGAGCCACCTTCCTGGAACAGTGCCTCTGCCGGACACATAACCCTGCACATCTGCACAGATTCCCTTCTCACTGCCAGCCGAGCCTCGGCCTTCCTGGGCAATGACCTGACTCTGAAGAGCTGCAGCCATGAAGGTCACCGTCTGTGGAAGCTTCTAGATAGCCAAGGAGGCTGCAATCCCAAGGAGTTCCTGGCTTAACACGCAGGTCTAGCACCTTCACATGCCAGCACTGGCCAATAAGCCAGTGTAGGTGTCCTCGTTTATGATAAAGAATCAGGGTCCATCCACTCTCTCCAGGAAAAATAAAAAAATCAGCCAGGAAGGACCGGAGCCAGGCCTGAAGCAAGCTGCCCACCAGGGAGGCTTCCTCCTGAAGCACTGAGCACACCTCTGCATCGGGGTGCTGGGCCACTGTGCTAGGGTGGGAACGTGCATATCTACATGGCCCCAGAGAGCCCCTGAGGACGTCCTGTGGAAGGGAGGCCATGGGGGGGGTGGGGCGGAAGGAATGAGAGGCTGGGTGTTCACGCCCCACACAGGCTTTGGAGCCTGCTCCCAACAAGAGGAAGCGGGAAGCCCCGCGGCCTTCCCTGAACCCAGATGCGCTCTGACTGGGCACCTCTCCAGCACCCTCCCTCTCCGCCCTCCCCTTCCGCCTCTGTCCAGGGCACTTCCACTGTAACCACATGCCACCAGAAGGGGTCAAGTGGCCTCACCCTGCGGGACTTCACTCTGCCATCAGTTGAGAAAGCCCTTTCCTGACAATTCATCCCACCCTTGGCCTTTACAGGCACTTGCTGTGATGCCCAAGAACAAGTCCATGCATCTGTTAGCTTCACTGCCCTTGGTCTTCCCCTCTGGCCTGGGGGCCTCTGAGGGCAGGGCCTCGCCCTCCAGCTCTAACACACAAGCCACAATAAGCAGAGCGTGCCACACTCCAAGTACTGCACTCTGGATAGCTCCCGAGCACAACCAAGGACCTAAAGAAGAGTGGAAGAGAATTAAAAAAAAAAAAAAAAAATGTTTCCCCCCCACCAAATCAAGAAAAGCACACCCCTGAAAATTCTAAGTGCCATTCCTCATTCTGCCCTATCCACACTGTGACCACAGGTAACTTCCTGAAGCCCTGAGCCAAGACCTCCTGTGTAAATGAAGGAGTGGGGGGTGGGGGTGAGGGCTGAAGTTTCATAAGAACAAGTGGAAACAGGGCCTGCAACATCACTAGCACAAGGCAGCCCTCATGCCCACAAAGTACCCTGTGCGGCTTAGTGCGGACACCTGACAGCACCTCCCTCTGGAGACACGTAGCACCCACAGGACCCTCACACAACTGGTCTGGCCACAGCCTTTCTGCAGGTGCTTTGAGAGGCCACGACACTCGCCTCTCAACATCCAGCTTTTGGCTGGAACCAATGGTGTCACCATGCAGTGCGCTGAAGAGCCCAAGCTGATGCACTGTGACTTAGGACCTGGTAAGGCCTGTTTGTCTGGCACGGCCCTTTCCAGGCACACTGACCAGAGAGCCACGCCAAGTGAGAGCAGGCAGGCAAGCAGCGCGGCAGCTCCAAGGAGACTGGGCCCCTCAGCACTGGTAGTAGGTGGCAAGCCAGCTGCCAGCGTCTCCTCCTCCAAGGGCACCGCTGAGGCAGTGGTGGAGCTACCAGCGTGATGAGGTGGCCGGTTAGCCTGGGAGAGCAGACACCGCTGGCTCCGGCGAGACCTCAAACACTGTATTTAAGCACCTGTTTCAGCTGAGCAAGTGGTGCCTGCTCCTGGGGGTTGGTATAAAGAAAGGAAATGTCAGATGTATCTGCATACACCCCTGCCTTACCATCTGACCAGTGCCGCTTACCATCTGACCAGTACCACCCATCATCCCCGCTCCCCACCGCCTAGCAGCCCCCTCATGCCAGCCCCACCAGCCACATCATGCATCAGTGACACTGCTCATTACTAAAGCCTGCTGGTCACAATAAAACAGACATTAGTTACTCTGATGGCCCCACCCTGGGCCATTCTGTCTCCATCACCATGGTTCACGATGGTTCTCTTGCCTTCAACTCCCCATTTGCACCATCCTAGACACCCCGATGATGACCCCCAATGTTGAAACATTGTTGCCACAAGTTTACAAGAATACAAAGTTAAATGAAACTGGAAAATAGAAAATGAAATTTTCATCATCATAAAATCTGAGGTCTGCCAGCCATGGTGGTGAACGCCTGTAATCCCAGTGGCTCAGGAGGCTGAGACAGGAGGATGGCAAGTTCAAAGACAGCCTGAGCAATGACAAGGCCTTAAGCAACTGAGACCCCATCTCTAAAATACAAAATAGGGCTGGGGATGTGGCTCAGTGATTGAGTGTCCAAATTCAATCCCCAGTAGCCCCCCCCCCAAAAAAATTGGGGGTCTGCAGAAAGTTTATATGAAGTGGAGAGCTATTTTCTACCAATTCCAAGATGGTTTAGAAAAAGTCCTAGGTATTTTAAAAGGCATTACAGGGTTACAACAGATTTCTTATGTTTAAGTTCATTTCAAAAATATAGGACTTGGGCTGGGGCTGGGGCTGGGGCTTGGGCTGGGGCTTAGCGGTAGAGTGCTCGCCTTGCACATGTGAGACCTTGGGTTCGATCCTCAGCACCACATAAAGATAAATAAGTGAAATAAAGGTGTTGTGTCCAACTAAGAAATAAATACTTTAAAAAATGTATAGGACTTTCTTTTGCTTCAATTTCAACCTATCAGTCAAACTACTTTTCTATTTACCCACTGAAATTAAGGTCATACTTTGTTCCCACAAGACAAAGGCTTTTGAAATAGAAGGGGAGGGGAGGGAGAGTTTAAAAGACTTGGATAATATCAGCCACCATTTATTACCTACATAGTTAAAAATGATGTAAGGCAGCGAGACTCCCTAGGCCACCTCGATGACGCACGCCGAGCGCTGCAACACCATCTGCACCACGGAGACGCCAGTGGGGAGACTAAGTGTGTGGCAGGCTCCTGGCCCACTGCTGGCACCACTACCTGGGACAGCCGAGTTGTCACTCAGCATTTCCCTGGGTGCTAGAGGAGGGTGCCCCGGAGGTGGAGAGGCAGCAACGGGCAGAGTGACTTACAGCTAAGAGGGCACCCTCTCCAGTTTCCACAGCCCTGAAAGCAACTGAAATACCCTCCCTGAAATGTTCAGGATTGAGGGCAAGACACTGAAACCACCGCGTTGTCCTCGGCCTCTTCCTGTCCACCAGATGGCAGGGCAGCTATGTGCAGAGACAGCAGGTCTTCCCACCTCCCCATACCCTTCCAAGATGTCCACTCTGTCTTTATTGGAGCTGGTCTCTATGGAAGTAATTCAAGTTAAATGAGGTCACAAGGGTAGGATCCTGATCCCATGGGACTGGCATCCTTGTAAGAAGGGAGAGAGGGGTACACACACAAAATTGCAGAGGAAAGGCCAGGTACGTGGACACAGGGAGATGGAGGCTGTCTGCAAGCCAAGCAGGAAGTCCTTGCCAGAAACCAGCTCTGCTGACACTGATCTTAGCGTTCCAGCCTCCAGAACTATGAGAAAATCATCTTCTATTATTGAAGCACAGTCTGGGGTCCTTTGTTAGCAGCCCAAGCTGGCCAACAGTCAAAGTGTGTAGCTCCACCCTTCCGCTTTCCTCAGATGACACAGCAGGCAGGGACAGGATGGGGGATCCCAAATCGAAACCACCTCCAGGGGCTGGGGTTGTGACTCAGCGGTACAGCGCTCGCCTAGCACATGCAAGGCCCTGGGTTCAATCCTCAGCACCACATATAAAGATATTGTGTCCAAGTAAAAAATAAAAATTAACAAAAAACACCCTCCACTCCAAATTTCCAAGAATCAGGAGCCCTCACCTGGGCTGACAAGCACACATCATGGACAACAGTGCCACTGTCTGGTGACTTCCTGAATGTCCAGCTGCCACAGAAAACAGAACTCCACCCGGCCAACCTCTTGGTGGTCATCACAGGCCACACTAGAACCAAGCGTCTGGGGTCACAAGTGGATATGCCAACATTTTCTTCAGACATTTAACTCGTAAATTCTGGAAATGTCTCTACCTGCCCAAGATTATAATAAAATAGGTTTAGTTTCTAGAAAATGATATGAATAAAAACAAGAGAATTTACATCCCTGCCGCGGGCCTCGCTGGAGTGTTCAGAGGAACAGCCTGAGTGAAGACGCACAAGCTGGGCTGGTGGCACCTCACTCAGGTGCAGCTGAGGTGGCCCCGGGACCTACCTCAGCCCCAAGAGCAGCCAACGGGGAACCCTGCTTCCCTGAGAGCAGGACTTCCCAGGAGCCACAGTCCCTTTAGAAAATGTGTATATAGCCAGGTGCAGTGGCACACGCCTGTATCCCATCAGGACAGGTAGTGGTGCCAGTGGCAGGCATGGCACTAAGCTAAGCAGGCCCTGGACCCCCCGTGTCCTTGTCCACCTTTTTATAACTTCTGGGAAACGTGCAAGTCCGGCACCAGGCATCGCCCACACCCTCCTGGTGCTCCCTTGGCCACCTGTCCCCCTTTTCTGGCATAAAAAAGTGTATCACAGGGCTGGGGATATGGCTCAGTTGGCCGAGTGTTTGCCTCGCATGCCCAAGGCCCTGGGTTCAATCCCCAGCACACACACACACAAAAAAGTATCTCACTACTGTTGTGTTTTCGCCAAGATCTCAGTCTTTCCTTCTTGCCTTCGTACAGGCCTCAGAGATAACTCCAGGAATATCACCAACAGCAGGACCTTTCCAAAAACTCCCTCACCCAAGCTTCACCATGTCCCTCAATCAAGTTCAGGCGCCATCGCCGGCACCAAGGCTGTGGCTTTCCAGTGGCTCTTGACTGGCTGCCTGGTGGCAGGACCTGGATGTCTGCCTCAACTCCCATCTCTTCTAGTGGGTCCCTTTCCCCAAGCAGCAGCTCCAACAGGGCCAGCCCCCAGACAGGGTCCAGACGGGCTTTCTTGCTCTGTTCATCCACCACTCGTCTCTGGTAGCTGCATGAAGACCAAGACGCGTGCCCCTCATGGAGGTGCCACAGGCCCAAGCAGAAAAAGAAGCCGGAGCCTCCACCTCCATCAACAGTGGGAGAGGGCCTCCATTAGAACCCAGGCAGCAACAGCCAGACTCACTCCAGGACCCCATTTCCCTCTACTTCTGTTCAGTTACCCACTATGGAAGTCAGCTGCTAGTGTCATTACTGCATACCTAGAGCTGCTAAGGGTTCCCTTCTGAATAAAAACATTCAAGTTATATTTCGTTTTGTTTTGGGGGGAGGGTGGCTTTTGGGGGGGATACCATTAAAAAAAAAAAACACAACCATGGGGTAGTACAGAGGTAAATAAATGGCTATAATCTCAAAAACAGGAACCTGCATGCTCACCTACTCCACATGGCCTCTGTACTTGGGGATCCAGAAATACCTGCTCAGCTGAATTCAAGCCTGAGGATGAGGCATACATTCCCACAGCAACCTCAGAGCACCTACCCACTTCCCGTTTCTTGAAACTGAACCCTTGAAACTGAACACTGGGTGCCTCTGAAACTCCATCCTCCTTCCCTAGAGGGGGACTCATGGGGGAGAGCAGGTTTCCTCCTTTGCAGCCAGGGGAGCTCAAGGGACTACGGTTGGCCCAAGACATGAATGTCATTCTGTGCGCATCTTCTGAAGTGGGTCCCCACAGCTGGGGGGCTTCTGCTGTCATGTACCATGGGGCCTATTCCATGGTCTAGGGTAGCCCATGGGCTTCCTTGCAGAGAACAAACAATGTTTAAAAACTCACTAAACAAAAAACTACAAAGGAACTGCTTAAGTTGAAAGAGAATGACCCACATGTACAACATTCAAGTGACAGTCATATGCATGTTCCCACGTTATCACATTGAGGAACTACTGCATTTCAAAGTGAAAGTGAACCAAGATGTCATCATGCCCTAGTTGTTAAAAGGTGCCTATGACTTCGATCGGCGACCAAGGCACTCACTCTGCCACTGCAGCTACAGTTCCTAAGGCCTGCTGCTACTTTCATAATTGAAGGAAATGCTAAATTTCAGTCGGATGCTGATTAACCAAAAAAAGCTATAATTTGTACGGGATCCAAGTTTGTTTCCACATATAGAATTTAGGGTCCAAAGAAAGCCTCTCCTTTCCCCCTCCTCCTTCCTACTTCCTGGGATGAGAATGAGATGGCTGGAGCTAAAACAGCTCCTTTTGACCTATAAGGCAAGACAGGAGGAGCCCTGGTTTCTAATGACCATGGAGCCATGCACCAGTCCCAGCCTGGCTGCCTCAGATTGGCATCTCTAACTTGTCAGCCATGTTGATTTATTTGTGTTATATAAAGCCAGTCAAACCCACTCTTGCTCTCTAATGCTTTCTCTGCTTAAGATAGTAAAGATGGAGACAGTTTAAGTCTGATCATTAGCAACATTTCTCCCTGTTTGGGGAGGCTGCATCTTCCTCACTGATAAACCTGACTCCTCTGGAGCACAAAAAGGAGCCTAGACTTCTCCTCTGCTGCTGATCACCTGACAGGAAGCAAACCCTGAAACTGAGCCACAGAAGTTTCCCATCCACCTCAGTGCCACTCCACCCAAGGCATGTTCCAAGAGGATGCACACACCCCAGCCTCACAGGTTACCCAGGGGTCCAAAGCCTGCAACCATGCACCACACCTCAAGTTCACAGCCAGCCACATCCTCAGTCATGTAGGAGTAAGTGCAAAGACTCTTCCGTGATGCACAGACCCACAGCCAGGCCAGTACGGGTGGTGGCAGCGGGAGGAGTACTTACTAATCGTCATGGATTCTGGCACCGATGCAGAAGGCAAGAGGCTGCTCAGAGGACTTCCTTGGGCTGGAGGGCTAGCGTCCACACTGGGAAAAAGAGGGAGAAGGAAGTTACACTCAGCCACTTAAAATGCCCAACCTCCCCGCTCAAAACACGAGCAGGTGGTCACTTATTGGGGTTCTCTAGCGGAAGGGACAGAAGGCAGCCATCAGAAATCAGTCGATCCTGTTATTTGCAGACTCCATATTTGTCAACTAGTCTACTCATGAAGTGTATTTGTAGCCCCAAAAATCAATACTCACAGAATACTTTCACAAGTCGCTCATGAGCAAAACAATGGAGTCCCCAGCTGAGGACAAGCAAGGTGCCTTCTCATTTCAACTCTCCCAACTGTAGACAAGTGTCCTTTCCATAGTCTCCTTAGTCCTAGATTTTCCACATTTAAGTAGGGCTTCTGGGAGATTTTCTGTTTATAGGGGTCCCCAAGTACATGGCTGCCTCATGAGTTTACAGCAAGAGGCTGCCACGCGCCTCAGGGGGCAACGTGCGAGAGCGCTCCATCCAGGCAGGAGCCATCTGCCACTGACCACGAGCTCAGTGCGACAGTCAACACCAGACACTCAACAAGCCGTCTTTAAACAGGCAGAGGCAAAGCCAGACATATTGACCAACCAAGAAAAATGTCGTGACAAAGTCTCAGATAACCAACCCAGCACCTCCCCGCCAAGCAACAGCGGAACGTTCACAGAAACTCCACAAAACAGAATCCCTGCAAATAATGAGGGCCAGCTCTTTGTAATGATTTTGCAATGTGAAAAAATAATTTGACCACCTTTTGTGAAAATAGCAGGGCCACATGTAGTGCTTATACACACACCTGCGCACACATGCTCACACACGCGCACACACTCAGAGGGAAAGCACCAAAGCATCGACCACACCATGGAGTTGGGTTAAAGAGTCATTTTTCATTCATTGGAGCATTCTGCAAATTTTCTAAAAATAAACAGGATAAAGAACTGAGCCCTGGAAGGGTCTGTGACGCCATCCTTTTACCTGGCACCCCATGTACTAGCCTGCTCCAGGTAGTGTCACTTTTGGAATCCTGCCTATTCTGGGTTTGACAGGGGCACCATGTCTGGTTTGGAGGCAGCAGACAAGAAGCCCACCCTGAAGACAGGGTTGGAAATGCACGTGGATACGTCCCTGAGACACCAAACTAAAATCACAGGAAAAAAAAGTAGTGAAAGTAAGAGCAGCAAGGACAGTGGGCGCATTGGGAAACCTTGCCGTCTACCTCTACTGTCACCAAACAGCCAATGACCTGGCAACTCAGTTCTCCCTTGAGATTCTTCAATTTGAGAGGGGAAAAAAAAAAAACCCTTTTGCTCTGTAGGTGATGTACTTAAATATTACATGGCATCAAAGGGACTTAAATATAATACTAGGACTGTTAAATATTACCAAGTATTAGTATTTAGATTAAGAAAATGATAGGAAGTACTTTAAGAAAATGACAGGAAGTACTCAGATATAGCTCAAAAAGCATAAGGACAGGAGGTATGCAAATAAAGTTTGACCACTGTGCAGTCTCCTGCAGTAACTCCGTGGGGACAGATGATCTAAGCCTCTTGGCAAGGGCACACTGTGAGATGTAAGACTACCCCTGAGCAGAAGTGTGAAGTAAGACCTTGCATATAACCCTAGCAGGTTCCTCCTAGCTTTAAAAAAGAATAAAATGCCAGCCAGGCACAGTGGCACATGCCTGTGATCCCAGCCACTAGGGAGGCTGAGGCAGGTTGATCCCAAGTTCGAGGCCAGCCTCAGCAACTTGACAAGACCCCATCTCAAATATAATAAGAACAGGGATATAGCCCAGAGGTAGAGCGCCCCTGGATTCAGCCCCTGGTACTATAAAAAAGAATAAAATGCCAAATTGTGAATAATACATTAATACACAAGGCAACCTAGTTTCTTAATATTAACCTGTACCGAAGCCCAGGCTCTGGGGGAATGTGGTCCTCAGGTCCTGTTCCGTTCTCCAGGCTTCCCAGGGGGGGATCTGGGTAAAGACATCACAGAGAGGAGATAAGGTGTTTATTCCAATTCCCTCTTCTTGTCATTCCTTCATCTGCTACGTAAGCTGACTTACAAGTTCTTACTCACCCGCACATTGGATCTTAATCTGCTACCACTCCATTTTCCCAGGCATTTTTATGACTTGGCATCAGCTGCTGATGGAAGACCCTATCTCCCACTTAACCTGTGACTTTTGATCTTAAGGCAAGTGGAATTGCCCATGAAGTCTGTATTCAGGGCAAACCCCAGAATCAGAGTAATTTTTTTAAAAAAGCTTTCTATAGGACAAAACTTCTCCTGCCTGTCAGGACTTGAGACAGACAGCAGAGGGCAGCAAAGTCTAATAACCAACAACCTGGCTTTCTCCAAAAGCCACTTAACCCTGCGTACATAGCATTCAGAAGCACATTCCCAAAGGAGTGAGATGATAAATATCTCATGTTACCGATTTTCATAAATGCATGAGTGCCCGCACAAGCCTCTTTGCAGGAAAGGGTAAAAACCCACAAGCCCCAGGCTGGATGGTGACATTAAGATCCATATCACCCAAGGGAACCCTTGCTCATAGAGCAACTCCTCATTGTCAACGCCCATCATGAAACTAGCCCTGCACCCGAGAGGGACCAAAAGAGCAACACAGCCTCCTCTGCACCATCACGTCTGCTTAGCCTGGTCTGCTGGAGTCAGACTTCCCGTGACTTACAGGTAAACTCACCTTGCCCCATTTTAGGTCACAGGCATGCCCAGCCCTCCACCTGCTCAAGGTCCCATGATGAGACCCTGGGCTGGTCTCCCCTCTCTGAATTGCCCCTAACCCAGGACAGGTAGTCCCCTCCACCGCAGAGCTGCCTCCTGCAAGATTCACAAGGGTACTCATAGCATGTTCCCTCCTCCCTTAAAAACACCCGCTCTTGGCCAGGCCCAGCTTCCTTTTTGTCCCCCCCCCCCCCACTCCCCCTTTCTCTAGTTACTCCCAATGTAGTGACTACAAAGGCGGCAACATTTTCAAAGAGGACTGAAAAATCCCTTGAGGCAAGAAGCTGTCCGCGGGAGAAGTCATAGTAAAGGGCAGAATGGCCCCTCAGCCAGAATTAGGGAGAATGCATTAATGTCACTATCAACCTGAGGGACACTAGTCAGACATGGGGCAAAAGTGGAGTCTCAGAAAAATGTTAGCAGAGCCTTCCCAAAGAGCCTACCCTGGCAGGCCAAGCCTGAGACCACCTGGCCCAGGTGCCTCCCATGGACACAGACACCAGGCAGAGGGACTAATGCAACTTAGCAGCAGGTAACCAGTCCCCAGCCCTGATCCAGCACCTTCAGCCACCATGGGTCTTCCCTACAATGCTCCCCTGCCCACAGGCTGTCACGGCCTACAAGGCTCCTATGGTTTTGTGACTACAGCACCTTTAAACACTGGTATACTGGCTCCTACAAGTCACCTCTGGTGAGTACCATCAAGGTAAGCTGGAACTTGGGGTCCCCTCAAGAGTAACAAGTGGAGCCTCTGGGTCTGCCAGGCTGACAGCCACGAGACCACAGGAGATGTGCTGGGGGGCAATGGGGACCTTCTCTTGAGGATCCTGGAGGCCCTTATCCATGGAAAGCCTAGAATGCTGGGCTTTGGAAGATCAGATCCCAAATTAGGGGAAGACTCCAGTCACAGCTCCCTAATGCCAAACTGCAAGGCCCCAAAGCACCAGCCATCAGCTTCCCTGTCTCACAGGCTCGAGGGGCAGAGCCTGCTGCCCCGGGTGCCCACAGCCAGCCAGCATTTAACAGCAGGTAACGAGGACTGAGCGGGGATCAGAGGCTGAGGAGCTCCATGTCGGAGGCTATGTGCAAACATCAGAACTCTCCCATGGCCCTGGATACCCTTGGGCCCCCCTCGAGCTTCCAAGCCCCCACCCCTGTCTCACATAGTCCAGCAATGACAAGGCGACCCCCTCAGCCACCTGGACAGGGGAGCTGAAGAGGCAGGGCTTCTGGGGTCTGGCCTGCGGACACGAGCCAGGCCCACCACACCAGCCCTCTCTGGGATTTCAGCTGAGACCCGGCGAGATGTCCCCACTGGTATCAAAGGTCACAAGGCTGAGCAATGTTGTTGGCACCTCAGCCAAGTTCAAGTAGAAAGGGGAGGAGTGAGAATGAAGAGGGCAATGACAGACCGGGGTGGGGGCAGCACGGGAAGCAGGATGACCACAACGGTTGTGCCTCCCCCCATCTAGAGTCCCCTCCATCAGCCCTGCTCCCAGCTGTGGACACACTCAGCTGCCCCGTCTTAGCACTGCCTCCTCAGCCTGTCTTTCCCCAGGTGAACCTGGGAGTCTTCACCACACGTCTGAGGGAGGGAATGGTGCAGTGAACCCCCCAGCTGAGCAGGACAACCTCTCCCCAGCACTGGACTCACTGCTAGAGCCTGGTGGGCACTGTTATCACTACCGGCATCCACTTTCCAGGCAGGTCACCCAGACTGACAGACGGGAAGTCCACTCTGCTGCCTGCGGAGCCCATCTGTCTGGCCTTCAGCTAGTGTAGGTAGATTTCTGTCCTTCACCAAGTGACAAGAATAATCCTTCACCCAGTTCAAATTTCAACAGCTTCCTAAGCAGTTGGAAGACTCCAGTCACAGCTCCCTAACACTAGGCCCAGAGAAGCGCGTGTTCCCTAGAAAATGGCAGAGCACCTGTCTGTCGGGCTAAGGCCTCTCTGAGCTCGAAGTGCTGGGGGAGGAGAGTGACAATGACCAGGCACTTCTCTCTACAGGTTCTGTGCACTGCATGGCGCACCTGTTCTGCTGGGAGAGCCAGGTTCACCCACACATAACCCCCAGAGTCCCATGGCCTGTTCAGCTACAGGAAACAGTAAGACTACACGTGAGCCCGCCCACCACATGGAATGTGCAAGGACACTGGCCCATAGTCAAAGGCCAGTTCAAGCAACCCGCCCCAGAGCCCCAAGAGCTTTCTGTCCAGGGCACCAGTGACTTGACAGATAGCCCCCTCCACCACCGAACTGCCTCTTGCCAGATTCAGAAGGAAACCGAGGTCTTAAAAGGCAAAATGGCAATCACTCTTTATGTTTACTTTGACATGACCAAGTTCAATAAGACACTGGTGTTGGGGAAAAAAGTAAAACAGACCTGGGGGCTCCTGGGGGATTGCCAGCCAGGTCAGCCCAACTCACTCAGATGCTCAAATTTCTAGAACACTAAGGCCCTGTAGCTTCTGAGTCCCCCACAAGCCCCTCCTTGCTCTGGGCCCCAGGTTCCCATTCCTACCTGTGCAGGTAACTCAGATTCTCATGCTGGTTCTCAGAACTGATGCTCTCATTGGGAAGAAAAAAAAAGAGGAAGCACCTACCTGCCGGGCTGTAGGAGCCCACACCGCTGACCGGGAAGAGGACATCAGCATCGCCGTGGAGCACCTGCAGCGGAGCCCAGCTGTGCACCTGGGAGAGGCAGGTGTTCCCATCCAGGGGCCTAAGGTGAAAGAAGACAGCTGCATGACAAGGCCCAGACCCCCAAAGGGCCTGTGACCACCAGGCACATCTGCTGAGCCTCCTCAAGGGCTCTTGGGAAACACCCAGGCCAGGATGGGGCTGATGGGCAGGAGTCTGGAACATCAAGTGGGGATCCAGACCCTGACAGGTGCAAGGACATCAGTCACATATCCTTTGGGAAGATGTCAAACAGCAGTTCAGAATCATGTCGCTGATCAGGAAGATCATAGAAGACTGGCCTGAAGGGGAAGTTGTGAGGAGCAAGTTGAAGGAAGCAAGGACCTGAGGGAAGGAGAGGGACGGGACCCGTGGAAGGGGAGGCACCAGCCACACAAAGTGCTGAGCAAGAGAAAATGCCACCATCTGGGTTCTCAAACAACGGTGGTTACACAACTCTGGGCTAATGTTGCTTTGCCTCGCTGGTTCTCAGACCCCATGGGTCAAAGGACAATCAGACCCACTTGTGACTGGGTTTTCAATAAAAGGAGGTCAGCTAAAGTATTAACCAGGCTCATATAATGTTATTCTGTTATCTGCCAAGTTCAAAACCAACACACACAGCCTTCGTAACACCAGGATGACTCCAAGCTGCCTGAGCATTCGCCCACTGCAGCTTTGCCTCTGGACAATCAGGAACATTAGTAAATACCAGGATGTGTTCACGCAGTTCCTAGATGTTTATAAAATTCTTTTGTATCTCAGTAAATAAAGAAGACCAAAGTTGATAACCATACCTACTTAGTAAAAGAAGGGACAGGTGTGGGAGAGAAAAGAAAAAGAAAACTCCAACTATTTGACTTTTTCTTTTTGTCCAAGGTCAACAGCCACATACGACAGAACCAAGGCTTTGGGTTTTCCAAATCCAATTACAATGGCGCTCCAGCCTCTGTCCACCATGTGACATTACAGAGTTTTTATTTTAGAGAAGAGATTGACTAAGTTTAGGACCAGCTAGTGAATATTTCAGGTTCCGTGGCCTACTTGTCTGTGTTGGTATTTCTTCATAACTGTCCCTAGCTAGGGCAGGCGGGCTGGCCGGCCCCTCCTACAGGCTGGTCAGACACCGTCTCCTTCCGGCTGCTCTAGCTTCTGGTCAGGTCAGACGTTCAGACACTGAGGAGGAAACTGAGGAACTATTTCTAACAATTTCGCAAAACTTGTCACTGAATCCCACGGGTAAGGCGATGACACTCAGGCAGGGGGAGGCAAAGGAAGGGCTACTCCTGCCCATGTCCTGGCAGCTGACCCCGACTCTGACCAAGACTCAGGTGAACTTGGTTGTGCCTCTAGAATCTGTCAGAGCCACGCTTCTGAGGCTCTGGTCTAGAAGCCGGTGGCCCAGGGGATGGACAGCTGTGGCAGTGCCAGTGCACCCTTCTCAGCAGAGGGCAGCAAAGGCCACAGTCCGTTATCAAGCAATCCACCAGCTCTGTACCGGGGGTATTCTGCTCGTTTCCAACACAGTTCTTACCACTTCCAGCAACGTGTGTGTGCACAAGGTAAAGCCAGAACCCTCCAGACGAGAATCTGAACCCAAGGAAAAGCAGCCCCAAGGGCCACCACTTCAATATGAGCAAAATGAGTTAAAGTGATTCCCAAGTCGGGGAAAGCCTCAGGACGTGGCTTCAAGATTGGCTCAACAGTGGGTGTTCTTTTCCTTGGAAAAGATACTTTCAGAAGTACCCAAAATACAACTGGGCTGGACACCGTCTCCATGAGACTTACATTCACATGGCTGTAACAAAACCACATGGAGAATTTTCTGTCTTATGTTTCCATCTGATAGTAAGAAGATGAGCTCATCTTTTTACTACCAGATAATCAAACTCACTCAAAATGTTCAAGATCCCAGACATGACCATATTAACACCCAACTCCTGCACGCCCGGCTGGTAACCGCCTCAGTGGCTGCACATTTAGGTCAGCTATGGTGTTTTGCTTCCAAGTCGGGACTTTGAATCCACCTGGTGCATCCCCAGGCAGATTCCATCACTGCCAAATCAAGTAGGTCCAACACAGCTCCTGACACGGCCCAACCGTCTCCTCAGGACTGTCGACAGCCCCTGGTACCAGCTGTGCCATCATCACTGCACCAATGTGGACTGAACACCCCCTTTGCACCTGGGAAGAGGTGCACTGAGAGATTGCCTCCCCCACATACAGGCCACAATACTGGGGCTCCCTTTCAAATCTTGGCAAATGTGATGGGCAAGACATGGGACCCTCGTTTCCCTTCGCATTTACTTCATTGCTAATAAGGTGCAACATTTATTCATGTTTAATTCCTTTGGAATCATGTTCTTACCTATTTAATGATGTCAGAGCACATAAGGTGACAGAAAAACTCCTTTGTATGATAAGGATATTATCCCTTTTGATGAAAAACACAAAGCCAATACCTGTGGCCAGTACTGAGGCAGGGGGAGAACACTGGTCATCAAGCAGTGGCTTATGACTAGCTGTCACAGGAGTCCACCCAGCTCTGGACAACAGACCTCCTCAAGACAACCAAGGGTGGTGGCACCCACCGAGCTGCTCCTGGCCTGCCACAGCCCCCTCACACACCTGCTGTGTTCCAGCCTCGTGGGCCTTTCCTATGAGCCTTAGTTTAAAATCAAAATCAAAGTATTACTTGGCAGGCCATCTCATCATTCCTCGGCTCTTCCCCAGGCTGCTCTATGGAGTGTTCAATCGAGATCCCCCTGTGTACCAGGGAGAAGCTGTCCACAGTCTGCGGGAGGCCCACTGGCTTTGGAGGACCCACGCCCCCTTGGAGGTCACCAGCACAGCTTTGTGCTTTACACATCACAATGCCAGCAGCCACCTTGGCCTGGAGCTGGCCTCCCCTTCCAGCCTCCACTCAATGGCACCTGCAGGATAGGAAGAGGAATGGCTGATTGCAGCCAAAAGAGCACAGAGTGGATCAATTCAGGTGCACCCACCTACAGAGCCACAGAATCCAGTGGCACTTCCTAAATGGCCCAGGAGAACTCATGTAGCTGTGAGAGTTCTTGTATGTGTCCACTTGACCAGGCCACATCACCCAGATACTTAATCAAACAGTATTCCAGATGTCTCCATGAGGGTATTTTTCAAGTGAGAGTCGTATTTAAGTCAAAAGACCAAGCAGATTGTCCTGCCTAACTGGGGAACCTCACCCAACCAGTGAGACCGACTTTCCAGAGGAAGGAGAAGAGCTGCTAACAGACTGCCTTCAAGGTTGAACGCAGCTCTTCACTGAGTGGTCAGCCACCTACCAACTTCACACTGGCCAGCCTCTGTAATATAGGTTAATTTCTTAAAATAAATCAAGAAAGGGAGCGACAGCAATACAGAGTCAGATAGATAGGAAACAGAGCGGGATCAAAAGGAGGAAACACCACCCTACTAGTTGTGCTTCTCTGGAGAAGCCTGAATAATACATCGGGTCACAAGACAGCTTCCAGGCACAAAAACCATCCATAGCCTAGGAGCAAGAGCAGTGCTTCCAAACAGCTACCCTAACAAATAATTTCAGAGCAGAAATGAAAATCTCCACTTCAAAATGGCCAACAAAAAAAAAAAAAAATCAATGCCAGCAGCCCAATTACACAACAGTAAAGGGAACTCTTTAGCAGGGCAGGGCAGGGATCTGAAGGACCACAGTCGAGTTGATCAGGGTTCTGCAGAGAAGGAACCAAAGTGGGGGAAATGGAGGGAATAGGCAAAGACGGAGACTTCGACTGAGGAGCTGGTTCACTGATTACGAAGGTCCAGAGCCCCACAGTCTACAAATGGAGACCTAGAAATGCTAGTGATGTCATTCAGTTCAGGTCTGAAGCCCGAGAATATGGAGGCCAATGTCCCAGCTTAAGCTGGCGGGCAGAGAAGACACAGTTCCTCCTCTCCCTTAGTTTGTTCTAGTCGGGTCCCCAAAGGATTGCAAGATGCCCACCCACTCCGGGGAGTTCCATCTGCTTTACTGAGCTGACCCATTCAAATGCTACTCATCTCATCTGGAAATGTCATCACAGAAATGTTGTTTGAGTATTCCACAGCCCAGTCAGGTAGGCCATCATGGTCAACCACCACACTGGCCAATCGAGACTCATGATTATATAAAAGCATGGAGAATATTTGATAGTATAACTTTAGGGTACAACATATCCGAACCCAAATCCCATCTGACAAATCTCCACTCCATGGAATCCTGCTCTTTCACTTACAGAGCAGGTATGATGGCCAATCTCACAGGGTTGCTTTATCACTAAGGTGCGTCATCCAGCACTTCACGGATGATCAACAAGCTAACACCACTAACAGTAGCATCTGTGTAAATGAGGATTGAAGCAAAAATAAAGTTTAGTCTCTTGAAAAAGAACCTAATATTAAAACATGAAACCAGGTGCATTAGCACAAACCTGTAATCCAAGCTCCTCGGAAGGCCGAAGCTACAGGACTGCAAGTTCAATGCCATCCTGCCCAATGTAAGAAAACCTCGTCTCAAAATAAAATTAAAAGGACTTGGCATGTAGTCCAGTGTTACAGCACTTGCCTAGCATCTGCAAGGGCCTGGACTTGAGCCCCAGAACCACAAGGAAAAAAAAAAGACAGTAAGGCTCTAGCCCTGAGCTGCTGTCATACTGTGCACCCTAACACCAGGATACCTCAGTTATACAGAAAGACACAGTTATGCGTATTTAATTGCCTAGATTATGAAGCCTTCTGTGATTCCTCTGGCACTCTTCTGGGTGAAGAGGAGACAGTGTAAGAACTATTAGAGTAGAACAGCGGCAGCAGCTGACCTGTGCTATGTCACTTGCTGTGCCAGCACCAGCAACAAAGGCCCACATGCAGTACATCGCTGACTGCACAACGCCCTGCCACCAACAGGTGCTGCCATCCTCCGGGTCTCAGATGAGGCCAGAGGCTCTGGGGTGTGTGGAAATTCAAACTCGCCCAAGTACAAGATCCCAGGTGGTCCTGACTCCAATATGCACACTCATCAACTGTGCTTTCTGCTTTAGGCCTTCACCCCTTCCCCTCCCATGACCCTCTACAGAGTTGAGACCAGCAGCCACACAAGCAAGCTGCTGCTGTTCACACCCCTGCAGACAAACAGGAACACAGCTGCTCTCTAGACTAGCCTGCCTCCTCCAGGGCTTCTATGATTGACAAGTGAGAGATGAAAAAAACCCAATTCCTGAAAACCAAAGTCCTCTGTGCAAACCAAGAACTTCAGGGCACACTTCCTGGCATTAATTTTGTATTAAGTGCCTTCAAATATACTCCCTTCCCCTCTTAGTTCTCAGGAGACTGGCAAGCTGACATCACCACCTCCTAAATAAAGACTGAAAAATGACTAATGCCCTAACAGATAGAAAATGGACCGATTTCCTCCACTGCGGGAGAAGGAGAAATGGGCAATACACGTCCCTTTGTCGGAAGCTCAAGTGGCACTTACTTCTCTGGTGATCCCAGGTGGCCCGCACGCTTCCTTCCTGATGGGTCCCCATACGCGTCGTCCTCATTGTCATCCACGCCTTCATCGTCGATGCTCTTCACATCGAGCTTCTGGTACCCAAGCTCCCCATTTAGAGAAAGGGAGTCCACTTTCCAGGAGCTGCTGCTCTGGCTGCCATTGGAATTCGGCCCAAAGGGGCTTTCAAAGGCCGACATGATGTTGACCGAGGACCGGTCGGAGTTCTCCTCCGAGCTCTCCCCTGTCCCAGGAAGCTTTTTAAAAAAATCCCCAGAGGTCTGCTCATCCTCCTCCTCATCAAACGAGATGATGTTGGTCACCTTCTTTTTCTTCTTCCGTTCCTTTTTACATCTGGCATCTGGCAAAGAAAAATACAGCAAGAAAAAGTGGGCAAGACAGAAGGGTGACAGGCCAGCTCGCCCCCGGGGGCCCCAAAAGATCCCCTCAGGCTACTGAGAAGCTAACTGCACCATGTTCATTTATTTAAATCCTTGAGAAATACCCATCTATAGAAGACTGAGCAAGATGGACCCAGGCCTGTACGTCAACACACTTCAGATCATAGGTGGACACTGTCCCTTCTAGTGTCACTTGGATTCCAAGGATGCTGCCACTACGGAAATGATTTCCATTGTTTCACTGTGGGAAATACGCCCAAAAGTGGTAGGCCAGACCAGGAAAACCAGCATGGGGGTCGCAGCCAGTTGTTTCACAGCTACAACCCCCCCCATCCCCGCACGATGCCGCTGGCCGTGCGCCATCTGTAGATCCTTGAGTCTAAGCAGGCACAGTGCTCTGATGGTACCACTGGAATGTGACAGAAATAACATCCCATTCTAGGGCCCAGGTGACAAGAGGTCTCATTGCTTCTGTTTCACCCCCCCACCCCGGACTGCTGCCCCGATGGCACCCAGAGCAGCCAGCAGTCAGGCACACAGGTGGGCCACCCTGGGCCTTCCAACTCAGCCACCAGTGATATGCCATGAGCAAGCTGAGGGAAGCCAGCTGAAGCCCTGCCATGCCCATCCAGAGTCGTCAAAAAACGAGTCGTGGTGGATTTAAGCCACCACCTTTTGTCATTTGTTACACAGCAGGGCTAACTGGAGCAGCGAGCAAGACTGCCTGATGGGTCAGAGTTAAGATGAGTCCATTTGTTCACCCGTCAATCATCCAACTTGGATGTGAGACACTTTGGAGTTGTAGGCAGTGGCTCAAAGTGTGGCCTTGTGATGCTTCACCAGCCTAGCACAGCTCTGAGAATTTCCAAAGCTCCTCTGGGTGTACAAATGTGTGTCTTTGTTACACAAAGCTCTCAACGTCCTGTTTTCTACATCTGCACATGAGGCGTCTGCTGAAGGCAAGACAGTCAAGTCTGTGCCGAAGAGCCGGTGGTATTCTGAGTTTTCACCATCATTGATAATTTTCAAAGATGGCCACATTTACTGCCTTAGGGATTTGGGGACACAGGGACTAGAACTTAAGCCAAAATTTTCCAGTTCTCCCGTAGCAATATCCATTGCTTCCGGGATAAATTTTTTTTTGGGGGGGTGGGGGGGTAGTACCAGAGAATGAGCCCAGAGGCATTTTATCACTGAGCCACATCCCCAGCCCTTTTTATTTTTTATTGAGACAGGGTCTTGCTAAGTTGTCCAGGGCCTCACCAAGTTGCTGATGCTGGTTTCAAACTCGTGACCCTCCTGCCTCAGCCTCCCAATTCACGGGGATTACAGGCGTGCACCACCGTGCCCAGCTATTATTAACTTGTTGAAAATCAACTTCCTTTTGCCTGCCCCCACCTGGCGTTAAAGCTGACCAAATCCTCTCTTCCCCCAGGCTTCTGCTTAAACGTCCTCACAACATAGGTGAGACAAGTGGTATTCATTCTCCAGAGCATCTGTGATTGGCCTTCATCCCATGTACCAAAGGGATATAGTCTTTAAACATATCCTCGTGCATCCCAAAGGGACTGCAAGCTCATCGTGGGCAAGCCATCTTAAGCTCGCTGCCTAACACACAGAACACAGTGAGTGCTTGAGTGGACGACTGAAGACCAAGCCCATGTGGCTCCTGTGGCTGCCCCACCACATTTGCTCTTCTCCCCTGTCTTCTCTAGGTGAGCCTGTCAGATCCCCTTCAGAGTAAATGAAGGTAAGAAAAATAAACATGACCTGAGAGTGCAAGCGCCCTAGATTTCATTCCCCTGGGAATGACCTTCAGGTGACAAAAGGTGTCCACAGCAGACATTCTCTTGTCCTTACAAGGACCCCTGTGCACCACCTCAAATGCCCATTCTTGCTCACCAGCACTGACGTTCTTGGACACAACAGGCAGTGGGTCAGTCTCCTGCTCGGGCTTAATGAGGATGGAGACAGCAGAGGAGGCTGTGATCTCCCTGAGGAGGCTGCTCACTCCCTGAGTGGATTCCTTCAGCAAGGAGGTCACGTTCTGCGTTGATTCCTTTAAGAGGTCGGAGACGGTGGGAGCAAACTTACTCTGCCCATTTAAGTCTTTGTTGTCGATGTTAATTGCGAAGAGTATGGAGTTCAGCCCTGGCCAAAAAAAGGAAAGCCTGGAGCGCCTGGGAGCATGCAGTCACCTCCAACATGAGAAACAGGAGTGACAGCGCAGTACACACAGGATTACTATACACCGATTTCAAACATTTATAAAACTTTCTGCAAAGCTGGGTCAACAGACACCAGTTACCAGGGGAGTAAGACTTTCCAGATTTCCTCCCCAAAGGTTGAGAAGACAAATGCAAACAAGAGTCACCCAGGAGTAGGTGAGAGTGTAAGGGCTGGAGCAGACTGCCAGCACGGCTACTTACTAGCTCTGAGACCTTGGCCAAGCACCTTTTACTCCCTGGGGCTTCAGTTTCCTTACTTATATGATGGGGACAATATCATCTCCCTCACATGGTCATAAATATTAAAGATAATCACATCAAAACAACCTCAGCTCAATAAGCAATCAAGATGTGCAGCAAGAGCGTCACTGTGATTACCCTAGATCAAAATGTGCACTGGTCTCCTAAGGCCTGCAAAGGGAATCGAGTTCAAACCCAACTCTTCCTCAGACAAAACTAACACAGCCCTCAGTGTGCAAAGCTTAGTGGAAACCTTTAGGGGAATAAAAGGGAAGAAATGGGCAACTGGAAGAAAGACACAGCTGCCCACTTTTATATGGAAGATTCCATCTTTCACCCTTTGAGTGAGAGGAAAAGTGAACACCTTGGCAATCCATCAGGTGACATCAACCCAGGGCCTCCCTAATGACAAACCACATACATGACCCTGTATCACCTGCGATTCTCTCACGGCTCTACAATGGCAACTGGAAGCTGTCAGAATTCCCACCTCATGGAGAAGTAAAAGGGACAAAGCTGACAGGATCCAGCCAGCAAAGAACAGGCTCCTCACATCACACCAGCCAAGCCATGAGCAACCCTTCAGCCCAGGCTTTCTCTTCCAGGTATCAAATTTCCAGATAATTGTGCCCAACTCTCAATGCCATTAAAGGAAGATCAGCAACAAGTGACTCCATCAGTGAGGGACAGGAAAATTCACAGCATCCCCTGGGGTTGTGAATCCACCCCCAGGCAGCCCTCTCTACTCGCCGAGGTCCCCAGGACCCATCACCCCCGGCCATGGTCAGGCTTACCAGCTGCCATGGTGGGAAGCATGCTAGACCTTTCTTCATCCATCACAAAAGACCAGTCTTCATAAAAAGTGCTGTAAAGTGAAATGAGAAAAGGAAAAACTTCTTAAGAGTAGTTCTCTGCATTCACTGGCTAGATCACTCCATTAGATGACATTCTGGACAATCTGTTCCTGGTCGGTCATCACGGGGAAGGGAGGGTATCTGAGATCTCTGCTGGGTGAAGCTTCCTACTATAAGCAAAGATCTGAATGTACATAGTCTACAACTTCTCTGTCGGTCCCCCGAGACCTCAGGCTTTAGAGTACTGAAACAAACACATGTAAATATATTTATAAGGCAGCAAAGAACAAGAGCACAGAGGGGTGACTTCCACTCAAGCAGAGCTCCCAAGAGACAGACAGGAAATCCAAGCTGACCAACAGGGCTTGCCTGCTATCACTAACACAGAGGTGACAACTTCAGAAAGAAGCTACAAAATGCCATGGCTCCTTCCATCACAGCATTCACTTAGAATACCTGCCTGGACTACAGTTCCCAAAGTACAAGTTATCCCTGGAAAGGTCAGAAGGCTAGGAGGGCCTCGTGAATCTAAGTAGCAGTTGGGGTGGGAGGTCAGGAAGGCTTCAGGATCTTTCTAAGGCAATCTGCCAGGCTTACAACACACAACCAAATACCCACAATACCATGACACCCCCTACCACATCATAGGATTCTAAAGTAAGGGAGTCAAAGCTCAATGCTCAATTTTACTCAAATCAAGCCAATCTTGAGTGGCTCGAAGTTCAGTGACAGACTGGAAAAACTATTTGCTGACACAACTGAATACAATGAGCAGGAAGAGAGAAGAGACATCATTTCCAACATACTTACCCAGCAAAATGTTAGTGGAAGTACAAACCACAAGGTCAAGCTGGCATTTCTACTCTGCCCGATTCTCCAAACTGTGCTCCTCTGGAAATGGGAGCCATTTCTGTGCATGTAAATGAACTAGGTTTCCCCACCTGCATTAAGTGAGTGGCAAACCCTAATAAATTCCACTGTGACTCTTAGGGATTCGCTGCAGCTTCCCACAGCTCAATTTGACTTTGGTACTGAGTATGCAACTCTGAACTCATCATCAGTAATCCACAGGAAAGAGCTTCACAAAAATCTATCTTAACAAACCTTAATTAAAGCAGGTCAGGCTTGGGAGGTGTATTCTCAGCCCCCAACTCTGCCCCCCGAGCAACACACACATGCCCTCACCATCAGCTGCCTGGTTCCCAAGCCTCCCACTTCAGAGTCAGATGGTGAAGTGTCACAGGCAGTGTCAATGCAAGAAATTGAGGAGTATTTTACGAGCCCTAAGGCACAACCCAGAACACCCCCCCCCTCCAAAAAAAAAAATCACTGGTGGAGAGGCAACCATAGCAGCAGCCAGAGGGGAGACCTGAGCCAGGGAACACTTTGGCAAGATGCGAAATCAAAGGACCACAACGTGATGCTGATGAAACGGTTACTGAGTCAAATGAAATCTCCATGTTCAGGCTCTACACATGCTGATGTGGAAGTTCCTGAAGGAAGCAGGGCAGGATTTATCACTGCCCCTTTGTATCAGGTGACAAAGTGTCTGATCCCCCATTCTCGGGGGGGAAAAAAAAAACAGCCAGAGCAAGAGAAACCATGAATGTCACAAGTATAGAAAAATGATGGGAAAAAATTCCAACAGGTGAGAGTTTTCTTTGTGTAAATTCTAAGTGATTCCATTTTTCAGGGATTCTACAACATTTTCCAGTGTTTAGGGAATGTGGCCGACTGTGCCACACTGGCTCCTACTTGGCAACACTCACATCACCTCTGCTGGCCATGAGCGTAAGGTATCGTGGGCAGTGGCCATACAAGCCAGTGTTTACTCCAACCACAGCTCCTTTTCCTACCTTGGCTGCACATAACTGAAGCAAACAGATGAAGCAAACAGATGGAGCCTCCTATCAGCCTGGGTCCCCAAGATGAGAAGCCAAGCACACCCCTGACAGACATGTAGCACATGGAAGAAATAAGCTTGGTTGTCTCATGCCACTGAGGTATTTGTTATTGCAGCATAACCTGACCTATACTGAGAGTGAATTTTATATTTTATATTTATGATCCAAAAAAGGAACATAATAAAATCAGTTTTTAATTAAAAAAAAAAAGACTTCCTCCCAACTTAAAACCTACCTATATTTTCAGGTCAATTTGGGATCCAGTGAATGAAAGAATACCCAAATTAAAATTCCACAAAATGAAAGACTGTAGCCGTTCCCTGCACACCCCGAGCCGTGCTGATAATAAGCATGGTCTGAGTGGCAGCAATACACAGGTGCCATGCAGAGTCTTCTAAAGGCCTTCTCACACAGAGGGTCCCCACAGCACAGCTGAACAGACGAGGGCCCCTGTAGAGGGACTGGGATGCAAGTCCATGAAGTCTGACTCCCGATTCCACCCTCTTCCCCTTTGCCCCACCTGCCCCACAGCCTGAGGGCTAGTACCTGAGCCTTCCCTGGTCGGCGAGCAACATGTGCAGGTAGCGCTCCAGCGAGTGCTCGTTGAGGGCGCAGCGCAACCAGGCGCGGCCCCGGCCCACGTCGGAGGTGATGTGGCGCAGGGAGTGGAAGCGCTGCAGCTCGTGCCTGTTGAGGACCTCCTTCACGTAGTGCCAGAACACGGGCTCTGCAGAGAGGCGACAACACGTCACTCGGCCTGAGATGCTCACAACATTCAGAGCAGCAGTCCCCAGCAACTTTTTTAGATTGTGAAAGTCACTTCCTCAGCACAGAGGGGGTGGAGAATAGAGTATGTCCAAAATAAAAATGACCCCAGACACACCACCCAGAGGTTCAGTGACATCCTCAGGAATCTCCTTCCAGGCCTCCCCTCACACACACTTCACTAGTTGCACAAAAATCAACACCTGTGGCAAGTAGAATTACGACCCCAAAGATATCCACATCCTAACCTCTGGAAACCATGACTGTCAACTTACGCAGCACATGGTCTTTGCAAATTGCAGTTAAATGAAGGACTTGGAAAGGGGGATCTTCCTGGATAACCCTGTGGGCCCAATAGCAGCAAGTATCTTCATGAGGAGGCAGAGAGATTTGACCCAGGAAGTGGTGATGGGATAGGGAAGCAGAGACTGGAACGATGCATCCACAGACACAGGAGGCTGGCAGCCACCAGAAGCTGGAAGAAGCAAGGCCAGCTCTGCCCTGGAGCCTCCACCAGGAGCTGGCCCTGCCATCACCTTGACCTTAACCCAGTGAAACTGATCTTGACCTTCAGGCCTCCCAACTCCAAGGGAGTAGATCTGTGTTATTTTTAAAGTCACCAGTGTTAAGCCAGAACAATGGCATGTCCCTGGAGTCCCAGCTACTCAGAGGCTGAGGCAGGAGGATCGCTCAAACCTAGGGGTTCAAAGCCAACCTGGGCAACACAATGAGACCTGTCTCATTTAAAAGAGAAAAAAAAACTACCAACTTTGCAGTAATTTTCAATCATCAAAAATGATACATCATATTGTATGATTATACCTGCACATATGCATAATTTTCTGTCCTAGCTGGGCACAATGGTGCACACCTGTAATCCCAGTGACCCTGGAGAATGAGACAGGAGGATTGAAAGTTGAAAGCCAGGCTCAGCAATATAGCAAAGGGCCTAAGCAACTTAGCAAGACACTGTCTCAAAATAAAACATAAGAAGGGCTCAATGTTTAAGCCACCTTGGGTTCAACTCCCAGTACCAATAATAATTCTGTATCCTATTTCATTTGTCTAGATCATAAACATTTTCCTGCCACCATTAAGTCTTTGAAACTTGACTTTGATGGCTTCCCAGTGAAATGCAATGTAACTATTTCTCTATTATTAAGAATATGATATGGTGCCAACTTCCCTCTCCACAGCAAAAAGCATCCTTGCACATAAATAATTGTCCCCATTTTTAGTTCCTTAAGAGAGACTTCTATATGCTCAATTACTAGGTCTGAGGATACGAACAGATTTAAGGCTTTAAGGGAAAGGTAACGTTTGTCTTTACCCCTGGAGTAGTCATCCTTACGACTGCTGCCATTCCTCTGCCTTTCTCATCCTTGTGCACAGGCTTTTCCTAGTTGTACTCTTCATGTATACCTCATTTATGATCTCCTCATGTATACTTCATTTATGATCAACTTTCTTAACAATCGGCTTGTCAACACTTTTTCATGCTTCCAATAGCAAGGGTGGCAACAGGTATTATTTATTCACTGAGCATCAACTATACCAGCCACCATACCAAACACTGCCATCTGACCTCATAACCACCAAGGCCATCTCCACAAAGACAAAGTCCCAGGCCTGGACCAGTGAAGAACGTGCCTAGGGATACATAGCTCCTAGTGCTCCTTAAGCCATACCATGCCAGCTAACTGCAAACCCCCAACAGTACTTTGCCTTTTGCAACGGGGGCACTCCACCTTCTCCAAAGTGAGCATGTTCACAGCTGCCTAATCCACAGGAGGAAAAGCCGAGCCTCTGCTGCCAGCTCCAACTTCCAGCTCATGCTCAACAGCCCAGACCCCTTGGAGAACGAGTCTTCAAACTCTCCTTTTAGGATACAAATCCTTATGGACCAAGCGGCCCTTAGGGATCCTTTAGAATCAACTCCCCAAGATAACAAAACCGATGGGCAACTGGCTCAGGACAGTCCCCTCTCAATCGTCACATGTCCAACTCGCCCCCTTTCCAAACTCATCAGATCAGTCCAAACCACAATGTACAGATGGTATTTTTTCCACTCTCAGAACCCAGGACAGGGCATGTAGGAGAGCAGCGCCCGAGGCCAGCAGTCCAATAATGTGTTTCCAAATGCTCAGCCAGCCACCTGTAATTCCATCACGCTGCGGATCAAGTGACTCTCACCTGCACTCAGACTTCCTCAAGAAATGCAATCGCCTCCCTTTGACCTTGAATGCTCAGGAACTCTTTACCGTGTGTTTTCTCCTTTCAATTTTGTAAATTACTTACTGCCACAGAACCCTTTCAAAGCTTGTCAGAGCAACACTGACTGCAGGAATCATCACAGTAGGGTTCCACTTCCACCGCCAGAATTAATGTGGTCTATTTAAAGTGCAGCTCACCTGCCATTTAAAGCAGGCTGTGTGTCCATAATTTAATTTGGGAATATGTACTGATCTGCTTTGAAATGTGGGATACATTCCAAAAGTGTGCAAGGGCTTCTGGCTCTCAGAACACCTGAAAGCCAAATGCCAACAAGAGCGAGAGCCAGGAGGTAAGGGGATAGCATGGCAAGCTTCCTGGGGTACTTGTTAATAGACAGTGATGGGCAGCACAGTCTGCCAGCTCCCAGCAGGCCTCAGCTCTCCTTGTCAATCCCTAGAGACTACAAGGAAGATAAACGCCAGGGCTCAGATTCTAACTGAGGCATTGTGTGACTTGGGTGGGTGCCTTACCTTGTCCTCTATTTTCCTCATCTGTACAATGGCCATCATAGTATCTACCTCTAAGGGCTGTTATACAGGGAAAATGAGAAAATGAGATCCAATGAATGCTGTTAGCCATAACTAACAGCCTGGTAATATAATTGGTGTTCAGTGAAAAACAGCTATTCATATCATTACCACCCTTGCAACAAAGCTGAGGCATGAAGACAAGTCAGCAGCACCCCTCCCCCTTGCTTCTGCTTACAGCACTCCTCTCTCCCAAGAGGAGCATGTGCCTTTCAGACTTTGTGGAGTTGTCTTCACTTCCACCCCTTGCTCTCTCCCCACCCCCACCCCCAGGTAGCAGCTAACCCAGGCTGGCAATTACCAGGCCACAACAGAGCACACAACTCATCTTCATCCTGACCCTACTTGATGGTTTGTTCATTGTGGCTTTTTCCACATCAACTTTAATTTTTGAAAGTATTACATGAAATATTATGTTGGATGAGGAGTTTTTTGATACTTCTTAAATTTTGTGACCAAAGACCAGGTCTCACTAGTCTCACACGAGTCCGGGTCTGGACCACAGGATCCTCCACACAACGTCTACCTGGTCATCTTTCTAGGACAGAAGTCAGCAAACTGTAGTCTGGGGCCAAATTCAGCCACCACACATCTGTGTGTCGAGGTCTGGATCACAGCCACTCCCATTTGCTCACGTGTCGTCTGTGGCTGCCTTCCTGCTACAACAGCAGGAACGTGTAGCTGCGCTTGAAACCGCATGGCCCAGAGTATACAAGGTGGCTACCTGAGCCCGAAAGAGAACTCTGCTGACCCCCGTTCTAGAAGCAGAAGCCTTAATGGTCCCGCAAACCTGGACCCACATGGGGCCATTTTTCTCTTTATCATGTAGAGAGGCCCCAGTTGGAAAGACCCCCTATCCACACAGAGGCTGTGCTGAGCAAGACAGAAACAGATCTGGGGAGACCTGGGGCCCCAGAATCCAGCTCCACTCAACTCCTGGGTTTCCAAGTTACTACAGTCAAAAAGTACCTTTGGTGGAAAGGGTTTCTGTGGCTTGCAACCAGATGACGCTCAGGGCAGTGAGTAAGGGTCTGTTCTTTGACCATAACAGGATCATCTGTTGATGATGGAGGACACCGAGTAACTCCTGTCCTCCAGAGCCTGGATGGGTGCATGTCACCAGCATGAAGCATCCTCACAACAAACAAAACGCCACTCAATGAGAAATAGCCCAGCCACAGCACCCAGACTCCTTGTAAAGCAAGGACACCTTTTTCTCATAACTAGACCAGAAGTAGGGAGCAGGCTCATAGGCTCCATCAGGCCAAAATCTTCACTCTTGACCCGTAGCTCACCATCACAGAGGACTATCACAACTCTGAGTATCTCAGAGGGGACAGGAGAAAGCCAGCTCTACTATCCCTTTTATGAAGCAAGGATGAGTAATCCCAGAAAGCCACAGGGAGCAGAGTGGAAGAGAGAACTCCAAGACCAGCATAATCACCCACCACTCATGACCTGATGAAGGACAAGCCACGGCCCCAGCAAAGCCAGTGTTGCTTAAGCCACAGAGCAGGACGGACACGAGGTAAGAAACCAACAGGACCGGCCAAACAGGCATCCACCATTCCAGGGACAAAAGGCAAACCAAGGCTGGGGGCAGCTTGGTGGTAGAGCGCTTGCCTAGCATGTGCGAGGCCCTAGGTTGTGCCCCCAGCACTGGGCAGGGACGGGGTGAAAACAGATGTTCCCAGATCCCAGGAGAATCCCAATCTGGACAAGCCCCACCGCAAGGAAAGTGGATCTGTGAAGCAGTTTCCAACAAGGGGCTGTTGCCTTGTCACTAAACACCTTCCAATAGCCACCAGACTGCCTCCCCAAACTAGAGCACAGGGACTGTGGATTAAATATGAACCACATATAATGCAAGCAATGGCTTTATTAAAGGGCAGGGGACTTGCCGAGTAGCAAAGCAAGGCTTCTAAAACTCACATCTTGCTACTCGTTAAGGGCAGACCCCACCCCAGGCCCAAAAGCCAATTCCATTCTGACAGAAGCAAAGACAAGGACCTATGGGACTTACGAGCTGGGTAAATACAGCTTGGAGACTGACAACCAATGTCAATGTGAGCCTTCATTTATGACACATCAAGACTAAACACCTGTGAAATAGCCCGAAGTGACACTAGCCCAAGAGACAGCAGTCCAACCACAGCAGACCTTAGCATGTGGGAAATTTCATGCCAGTTACATGTCCACTGGCCCAAGCTCCCTGCCACCCCAGATGTGAAGGACCTTCCCCAGGACCCTGTGGACATCCCTGTAATCTAGTGACATGTGGGTTCACACCTAGCCCAGAAGGAGCGGCAGCCTGGCTTCTGGCTGTCTCCTGAAAGCCAACCATTCTCACCAACTGGTGACCATTCCCATCACCACCCTGACCCAGCTCAGTATCATCTCTGCACTCCAGCAGACTTCTTTCCAAGGTCTTTTCCATTTCCACCGGAGGTTGATCTGCAAGTCGATGAAAACAACAGCAACACCAAGAGGAACTGAAAGCACCAGGGAGGGGACGGTGGCAGAGCAGACTTCCCCTGACAAAAGAATGTGCCTAGGGCTCTCCTGGCACATGCAGCTTCCTCCAAAATTAATTTTCTACAGAAATGAAATTGCTGCCCAGCGTGACTCAATGAAGCAAAATATAAACTCTTGAGTTAAATGCAATCAACCATTTTCAAAAATCCCCACCGAGGAGAAAGAAGGTTGGTTTCTCTAAATTTAGTTGGGCTTATATTAATCCACCTGCTTCCGACTGACTAAAGATGTGGTCAGAAGGAAGACAAGGGTTCAGCTTCCCAGAAAATGGGCAGCAGGTCCTGAAATCATTATTTTGATCATCCACGAGAGAGATGGCCAGGTACCTTGCAATACACTGGAGCTCCAAGAACGAGTAAGGATGGACCAAGTCCCTGACCTTCAAGAGACAGAAACACTCAGAAAAGCAGGTAGTGCCATTCAGAGGTCTGAGGAGAGAAGACTTGGGACTGTAGGAGCAGCACAGTCCCATTGAATTGGGTAAAGAGGCCACAGAGGGCTTTGAAAGAACAGTGATCTACCACTTCACACCAATTAGGATGGCTATTTAAAAAAAAAAAAAAAAAGAAAAGCCAGTGTTGGCAGGGACGTGGAAATGTGGAGAACTGGGGCCTTGTGCATTGCTTCTGGAACATACAGTGATACAGCTGCTGTGGAAAGCGAATTGGTGGTTTCCCAAAAATTTAAACATAGGATTACCAGCTGATCCAGCAATTCCATTTCTGGTATGTTTTCAGTTCTTCCAAAATAACTGAAAGCAATAAAGAATATCTGTATCCCGTGTTCACAGCAGCTCTATTAACAGCCAACACAAGGGTCCACTGAGAGCAACAAAATGAGATAAATACATGCACAGGAATATTATTCAGCCTTAAAAAGGAAGGAAATTATGATGGATGGACCTTGAGCATGTGTAAAGAATCCAGGCACAAAAGGGGAAATGATGAAGGAGGTACCTGAAGTAGTCAAGTTCATGGAGGTAGAGTAGAATGGAGGGTGCCAGCACTGGGGTAGGGGCTGGAATTTCATGTACGTCCATGTTTAATGAGTACATAGTTTCAGTTTGGGAAGATTGATGGTGATGATACTTATAAAACAATGTGAATGAACTGTATGCTTTCAATGGTTACAGAGGTAGATCCGATTATGCATATTTTACCTAATTAAAAAAAAAAAGAACAGAAGTTTGGGGAAGGAGGAGTATGGGTAAGGGTTTGGGAGAGATGAAGGGTAACGGAAAGAAAAGGAGCACAGGACCTGAAGAGTTTCAAAACAGAAGTGCTATTCAAAACATGGGATTTGAGGGTGAAGCTCAGTGGTAGAGCGAGTGCTTAGCACACCCAAGGCCCTGGGTTCAATACCCAGCACACAAAAAATAAGGGATGTAACAATCTAACGTGGTCACAGGCACTGAGCCATCACAAGGCAGCAGCATTCTGCTCTAACTGCTAAACTGTGGGGAGACACCAGGGACCGTGTCAAGCGGGAATTTTTCCTTGCCAACTGCAGTGTTGCCATGTTCTGCCTGCCCACTGCAGGTTAGCCCTGGGTATACAGCAGGAGTAAGAGAAGGAGCCAAGATGGCAGGGCTGATAGGGAAGAGAACCATGGAAGCCATGACCCAGCACGTGTACTGGGTCCCACCTCTAATGCACACCCATCAGAGAGGTCAAGTTCATGGGGGTCTGCTAAGGAAGACCCTCTGCCTACACGGAGAGGGTGTTAGAAGATCAGACAAATGTGCTTTGTGAAGAACTAGTTCATAGCAAAGAGGAGGAGGAGGAGGAAGAGGAAGCTGGAAGGAAGGCAGAGAGTGCTGCCTGGGAGCTGGGTAAGGGCACAGCCATCACTAGGCAGAGAACACAGGCGAGAACGTGGGCCATGGTGAGGATTCAGGCCTGAGACCTGGATTAGCCCCCAGTGTGTCCAAACACACCCACTCAAGACAGAGCCTCAGGGAATGATCTAGGCCCAGAGATAAAGCTGCCAAATCAAGCACCACACGGACTTCAGTTTTGGGTGGCTCAGAAATAGCAACCATCTCCAACACCTTCTGAATCATGCCTATCGGCCTGTGACCGACTGCCAACACGTAACCTGATGAAGACACGAGTGGCTGAAAGAACAAATTCCAGTGTCATGACATCAAACGCCAGAACCTGCAGTGGTTCCTTCTTCCCTCCAGGATAGTAATTCATTCTTCCAGGCTGCATTCCGTATATTGGGCTTCCAATGGCGATCATGTCTACTACCTCCACGTCAGGCCTTTGTAGAGGTCTCTGAGTCACTTGTAATTATATTTTGTTTTGTTCCTCAGAAATTAATCACTTCCCCTGTAGCAAGCACTCTGGAGTGACCGTGGTATATGGTACCTTAGGAATCGGAAAATGCAGGACAGTGCACACTGCGTGCCCTTCCCTTCCAGGTGGACTGATTTACTGAAGAGCCCGGCTATCCCCAGACCCTATGCCAAGAGATGGGGAGTAAGAGGAGCCAAAGCCATGGCGTCCCTGCTTCACAAAGCTTACCATCTCAGGGGAACACGAACGGCAGACCACTGAACGGGAAATGGAAAGATAATGAGGTCTCTGCCATCTTTGATCTCTAAGATAATAGTTGGCAAATTTTTCTGTAAAGAGCCAAGTAGTAAATACATATTACAGGCCAGATGGCCTTGGTCATAACTCTGCCTAAAAATAGCCCCAGGCAGTACAATAGCAAATGATTGTGCTGTGTTCCAATAAAACTTTATTTATAAAAATAGGTGGGACAAATTACTGAACTCAGCTCTACATAATCCTGCCTTACTTGTTACTTGAATTCAGAGTTGGGGGTGAGGGTTCAAGGTCTTTGAAGCCCCTCTTTCTGGAAAGATCACAAATAAAGGAAGGAGCTTCCGAATCACAATCATATAAACCTGAACAGGAAGCCCAGCTCTGCCATGGGTTAGCTCTAGAAGAGGAGTCAGTTATTTCACTTCTTCAAGCCTCCTTTTCTTCTGTAAAATGGAGACATTGCCATTCCCTATGAATAAACATTTAAGAAACAAAATGGAATAATGAACAGGAAGGGACACAGGAGATGCTCAACATAAGCCACTGGAAAACAAGAAAGCCTGACAAGTCATCGAAGACCAGAAAACACCCAGGATCATTTCTAAGATTGACATGAAATCACATCATCCCTCCCACTTCTGGAGCAAAGGCCTTCTACATCCCCACCCCAGTCATCTTGCTTTCCTCTATGGTTTCAAAATGTTTTCTAATTCAAGTACAAAAAGACCCAACTCAAAATGGCTCGGCATGTCAGGGAATGGGTGATCCCACCCATTAAACGCAGAGCAGGGCAGCTCCAGCTGCTTAACCCTGTAGCTCAGGGAAATCCTCAGAATCAGGTATGTTCCATCTTTCTGAACTGCCATCCTTTTGTCCCAGACTTGCCCCTCTTTGTGGTCACAAGATCACTGCCAAAGCCCCAAACGTCTCACAGTCACACACAACACCCAAGACCATGAAATAAGTTCTCTCTGCGTCTCCTTTTAAATAGTACAGAATTTTCTCAGAAGCCCCTCACTGGAATTCTCCTCCCTTCCCTTTGGCTAGAAATGGGTCTCATGTCTATTTGTAAACCACTTCCTGGAAAGCTGGTAAATATTATGGCTGGTCCAATCTGATCCAGATTCTCTCCCCTCCAGGACTATAGAAGACCCTCCAGCCACCCCTTAACCCCTAACCACAGACATCTTAAAGAAGGGAGGATGCTGGAGAGGTCATGGCCCATGTGGGCTGCAATCTCCAGGGTGACCTGCACAACTGGACAGGAATGCATGTTCAGGCTGCAGAGCAGACCCCAACCCAGACAGCCCCTCACTACCTCAGTCGCTGTAGATCTGGCCACTTGTCAAAGTCAGAGGAGATGCTTTTCCACAGGACACCATGGCCCTCACTTCTAGGACCTGAATCCAACCAGTCTTAAAGGACACACATTGGGGACTCCACCAGGCCACCCTTGGTTGAGTCAGAAATGCAACCATTTATTCACAGGAACTGGAATTTCGGGTGGACATTGCCTCCCACACCCACCCTGAACAAGTCTAAGGGAGCTGGTGGCTGAGTGCTGTATTATCCAACTCAAATCATGCTACAATCGTGGAAAGATCAGAAGTTGCCTATTTTATGAAGAAAAAGATGTTTATCTAGCAAACAATTTTATAAGGCAGAAAATCCAATGAGCTTGGCGCCAGCTCAGCTGAGAGGTTCTAGCTGTGTCACATGGCAGATGGCATCATGATAGGAGCACACGGGAGAGCGAGAAGTCATATTATAAGACAGGAAGTCAGAATTCCCAGTAGGGCCAGGCTTACCTATTAAAACAACTCCCCAGAGAACTAACTCAGGGGTTCCCAAAGAACTGCTTCAGCCCTTCTGAGGACAGCACCCTCCATGACCGCCCACTCACCTAGCCTCTTGAACTCACACATTGCTACACCGAGGACCAGGCTCCTGACATAGGAACCTCTGGGGACACCCTCAAGTCACACACAAGCCCTACCTAGTCCCTGCTTATAATCACAGCTGCCTTCCCAACATTTCCCAAGCCAGGGACATTTAGGAAAAACTTTCTGCATCAAAACAAAGAGAAGCCTGAATGCTAGACCCCCAAACCAAAACCAAACCACAGCACCCTGGAGAACAGGGGGTGTGATGCAGGCATTCATTAAAAAAATAAAATAAAATCAATCAATCACCAAAAAACTTCAATGTATGAACTCCCATTTTTACCCCATATACAGATTGCAGAATCACACCGGCTACACATCCACGTTTTTACATATTGCCATACTAGTGACTTTTGTATTCTGCTACCTTTCCTATCCTCTACTATCCCCCCTCCCCTCCCCTCCCATCTTCTCTCTCTACCCCATCTACTGTAATTCATTTCTCTCCCTTATTTTTTTTCCCTTTCCCCTCACATCCTCTTATATGTAATTTTGTATAACAAAGAGGGTCTCCTTCCATTTCCATGCAATTTCCCTTCTCTCTCCCTTTCCCTCCCACCTCTCGTCCCTGTTTAATGTTAATCTTTTTCTCATGCTCTTCCTCCCTGCTCTGTTCCATTTTAGGCTTTGTATCAGGTGGAAACAGCCTGATGTGTAGAAAAATAAATGCAGGTGGTCACACACCAGGGGCAAATCTGGCAACGAAGAAGGGCAGATACTAAAAGGTGTCAATGCACGAGCACTCTCAGCTGTGGAAGATCAGCACAGATCACATCAATTTCCTGTGCAATTAAAAAAGAAAAAAAAAAGTCTAGCTTTTACCTTTAACAAATTCAGACAAAACTGAAGGCCTAAGCCCTCTATAAAGCAGGGGAGATTTGAGGAAATAAGACCCTGAAGAGAAGGGACATCCACAGATGTGGCTGCCACATTTGGAGCCAGTTTGGCTCGAGGCTTTTCCTGGTGCGGAGCTCCTCCTTGTCTCTCCTCTCCTGGGCGCCTTGCCAGCCCTCTGGGTGCACACTCATGGCCCAGGCTGGCCCACGGTATGTGACTAGCTTGGGCCCTGGCCAGTCTGCAGTCCAGATGTGGAGCCTCAATCAGGCATCTCGGGAAGACTGGCCAGGACCCAAGACAGCCGCACACTACTGGCCAACCCTGAGGCCACATGTGTGGGAAGACAACAGGCAAGGCGCACAAGGAGAGGGGAAAACTTACCTGAAACTTATAAAGACTTATAAAATTTACACACAACCAAGCTCAACAAACCCCTAGCAGGATAAAGAAACCCACCCCTCAACACACTACAATCAAGCCTGCTGAAAGCCAAAGACGAATTCCTAAAGGCAGCAGGGCCACCGACGTGACCCACAGCCGACTTCTCATAAGAATGGAGACCAGAACTGTAAATGGGCATGAAGGAATGTTCTGGGGCCATGGACATGTGCTAAAAATGGATTCTGATGACAGCTGCACAACTCTGTAGTTACACTCAGTGGGTAAATTAGATGGTGAGTAAATTATACTCTAATAAGCTGGGGTTTATTTTCTGTTTTGTTTTAAAACATGACCACCTCTCCTTCTACCCAGGAGGTTCCAACAAGGAATGGACATCGGGCAACCTGGTAGAAGCTATCACCAGCACCTGGCCACACCGGAACCTGATCTCTAACTTCCAGCCCCCATACCACAATACACATTTCTATGGCTTAAAATAAATGATTCTTTAATAATTCTTTAATTAAAAAGCCACAAGCCTAAAAAATGTTATATTAAGATGATTGATGATCAGAAGGTACTAAAATTACACACCAATAAAACTTTAAAAGCAAGACATTTTCCTTAAAACACATCAAAACTCACATGAGTAGAAAGCCTCAAGTGCTACAGCTACTGACAAAAATAAATTTATAATTGGAAAACTTTCCAGAGAAATCTCCAGTCCTTCCTTCATCAGTAAATCATTCCAATTGAGGAATAAAAATGCCAGTTGTATAAAAACTTATCTAGAAATAGAGGGGGAAAAAAACTTATTTACGAGGCCAGCATAAATATGATCCCAAATATTAACAAGGAAATTGCAATAAAAAGATTATCTACTTTTTGCAAAAACCTAAACACAAATTCAGTGATAGATAAAAGAACACATCATTATCCAGTTAGGTTTGATCTAGGGTGGCAAGAGTGTTTGAACATGCAAAATTCAGTCTCAATAGATGCAGGAAAAGCATCTGATAAAATTCGACCTGTCCATGAAAAATAACTCTTAGCAGTGAGTTATAGGAGAGAACTCTCTAATCTGATAAAGCTTTGCTTCTGAAATCAGGAATAAGGCAATATTGCCATATTTCTGGGGGAGACCAACCTCACACGTGACTGAGTCACACTCCCCGACTGGGTGCTGAGGGGCTCAGTCACAGAAATGTGGCAGAGCTTTCCCCACCCTTCTTGGGTTTGAGGGATGGTGTCTTGTGCATGGATGTGTCTTGCTACAGCCCCATGGGTGAGCTATGCTCACCTGTTCCTTTGTAATATAACCCCTTGCCCTGTTTAGGATAGAATCTTCCATGGAAGTGCCTTGTGTGTGTCCCCTTCTCTTACTGTGCCCTTGGGTGTGGCCTACCCAGATGTCAGTCAACCTGCTGACAGTGACATCATGAAGATAGACTCAGCCCCCGAAACCTGACTCCTTGACTCATTTGAATAACTTCTCAATAAAAGGAGTCAGCGTGTGCTCTCTCTCTCTTCCTGCGGACCCTTAAGGTCAGAGGAGCTGTCACACCGACCCCCCAAAAAAAAGGTATTTGTGTCTCTTGTTATTTTGTGCAGCCCAGTTAGCCCAGTTTACCTGGAGGACCCCTGAGCCTTTTAGTCGCGAGAACAGAAACCTGGCATATTTCCATTGTTATTAAACACACACTGGAGGTCCAATGGAGTAATAAAGCAAGAAAAAGAAATAATGGAAAGAAATAAAATTCACTATTTGCAAAGAAAACACAAGTAAAAAATCCAAAACCATCTATATATAAACCATTATAATTAATCAGCAACAGACCTTAGCATACATGGCCTTATTGGATATGTGACCAATTTACAAAAAAGCAACTTCATTTCTATGTACCACCCCCAAATACAGAAAATCACTTGAGTGTGTATATATCTGGGGACGGAACCTGGGGCACTGCACCACTGCGCCACCTCTCCAGCCCTTTTGTTTTCTATTTTGAGACAGAGTCTTGAAAGTCGTTCACGCTGGCCTCAAACTTGAAAACATCCTGCCTCACCCTGCAGAGTAGCCGAGACCACAGACACTCATTGCCACTCCTTATGACTTTAAAAAGTCACTTGTAACAATATCAAAAGAAAATCTCAAATCTCTGGGAATAAATCTAACAAATAATGTTTACAGAAACCCACAAAACAGATAATAGAGAGGACTTAAATAGAGAAGGGCTACCCCATGTTCAAAGATTGGAATAGTCAACATTATAAACATGTGAATTCTTCCCAAGTTGATCTACAGATTCAATGCAATCCCAATCAAGATCCCAACGAATTGTGTGGGAGATGGTTTGACAAGATGATTTGAAAATGCAAAAGGCTAAGAATAGCCAAGCAACTTCAAAAATAAATTCAAGACTTACACTTAACAGTTATAAATACTTTTCACCAAAATATAGTACTTAAATCATGGTGTTATTGACATAGGGGTGATAGACTAATAAGTTCAGAAAACTATCTAAAAATACATGAACACCTGATTTATGACCAAAGTGATAATTCCAGGCAGTTCAGAAAGAATAGTGCTCAGAAGACTGGGTATCTATAAAGGAGGAAAGAAAAAAAAAAAAAAAAGAAAGGTGGCCCTCTCACATTCCATATACAAAAATTAAATTCTAAGTAACAAAACTAGAAAAAAAATCAATGACTTTGAAATAAGCAAAGATTTCTTAAGCAGGACAGCAAAAATGGATCAGTAAGATGACAGATAAATCAGACTACTCAAATGAAGTACTTCTGTTCACTGAAAAATATCATTAAGAATGAAAGGTAGGGCTGGGGTTGTGGCTCAGTGGTAGAACGCTTGCCTTGCACATGTGAAGCACTGGGTTCAATCCTCAGCACTACATAATAAAGATACTTTGTCCATCTACAAGCAAAAAAAAAAAAAAAAATTTAAGAAAAAGTGAAAGGTAAACTACAGAGGAAAGATTTTTGCAGTGTTTGTATCCTAGGAAGGACCTGCATCTAGAATAACTTAAGAACTCCTACAAGTCAGTAAGAGAACAACTCAACAGAAGAACAGGCAAAATATGTGACTGCTTCACACAAGAGGATCTGAAGGTCAAATAAGCATAAGAGACAGGATGGACAGTATTAGTCATCCAGAAATGACAAAACCACAATGAAACACTGTATACCCTCAGGACAACATCAAGTGCTGGCAGGAATGTGAAGCCACCACATCTGTGGCATGAGACCAACTGCCAATAAACACATCAGGTGCTGTGACCACACTCTCCACTGAAGTTCGAGGTCTATGAATCCTCTAAATTCACCCCTGGACCCAAGTGAGATGTACACAGATGTTCACCAAACCAATGGTACAAAAACCATCCCAGCAGCACTAGTCATAATAGTCCCATGCTGGAAATGGTGCCAATGGCATCCGCAGTAAAGCAGAAGAATAACTGTAAAACACTGAACTCTAGTCATGTCAAAGGAGCCACTGGTATACCAATGACACAGCAGAAACTAAAACGATGTCGAGATCAAAGAAGCTAGGTACAAACGTAAGTTATATGCAGTCGAGCAAAACAAATCCAGTGTGAGAACTCAGTAGTGGTTACCTTTGGAGAAGGGAGCACAGTTACTGACAGAGGGCACAAGGGGCTTCCCAGGTGCTGGCCACATTCTAGTCCTTGATCCCAGACAGCAGTAACCCGAGTGGATCTATTTATCAAAACTTAGATTAAAAACATACATCTTTGCCTTCATTCAGCACACAGGAAAGATAATAGGACTCATAAAACAAGTTATCACCACCTTAACATGTTCAAAAATTATCTTTACCTAGGAATGTGATCCCACAAGAGCCAAAGTAAATAGCAAAATGCAAGAAGTATTTTCCTCTTGATTCTAACAAGAGAAACAGCAGCGTTGTGCTCAAGTGGCAGCCCACACTGCTCTGTCCCAAGTTCCAGGGCACTGGAAAAGGTAGAGAGAGACTGGTGAACAAGAGCACATCTGCCCCACCAACAAAGCCAGGTGCATTCTTCAGCCAAAGTCACCAGTGCTGTGTGGGGCCAGAGTCACAGACTGCAGCCTATGAAAAGCTACGGACGCATAATTCAACATAAAATTCCATGATTTTTAAACAATAGCCACAATTTGAGCACGAGTCCCTAAACCCAGTCTTCCACATACCCTAACCCCAGAGGTCCAAATGCCGACGTGTCCCCAGCAGGCACTCCCATTACCTCCTGTATCGTGATTGTCAACAATATCATTTTGCTCAGTTATTACTTTGAGATTCAACTTTTTCCTCTTAAAAAGGTAGTGTTCTGGGATGGGGTTGTGGCTCTGTGGTAGAGCGTTTGCCTAGCTCATGTGGGACACCAAGTTCGATCCCCCAGCATCACAAAAAAAAAAAAAAATTAAAGATTTAAAAAAAAAAAAAGTAGTGTTCCTCGCCAGGTATGGTGGCACATACCTGTATTCCATCAACTCAGGAGGCTGAGGCAGAAGGATCACTCAGCCTTAGCATCTTAGTGAGAACATAAGCAATTTAGTGAGGCCCCATTTCAAAATAAAAAATATAAAGGGCTGTGCCTATAGCTCAATGGTTAAACACCCTCTGGGTTCAATCCCTGGTACAAAAAAAAAAAAAAAAAGTTTAAAAGGTAGTGTGCCTCTTCTGTAAACAGTTAATACAAGAGCATCATGGGCTCGTTCACCATTATTTTTTCTGTCACTTTTTGGTTAATTGAGCCACAGCACTCTATGCGGGAGTGATAAAGGGCATCAGCCTGCTATCAGAGATGGGGGAGCTGGGGAAAGCCAGGAATTCCGAGTCCATCCGAGTTGGGTGGGAATCCTCAGCTCTGTCTCTACCAGATATGGAATTTGGGCAAATTATTAACTCATTTGAACCATGGTTTTATCACTGAAAAAAAAGGGACCCCATCTCCTGGAAAGTCATTGTCACCTTAGCCTCCCGTCAGCACTGGCAGCCTGGGGCTTAGAACTTTCTCACCCAGTCCCCCCAGGCCCCGAGAGGCAGCTCCTGTGATTACTGTATTTCACACATGAGGAAACAGAAGCTCAGAGACATGTCCCAGAGGGCTCCTGTGTGACAAGTCACTGATGTCAACCCTGCTGCCTGACTGCAGAGCCAGTGTCTGCACCACTGTGCTACATAAGGTGCCCGGTCCCACGGCCAGCAGGAGGGAGGCGAGCAGGGCCCCTTCCTTCCTGTCCTCTTTGGATTTCTTTTTCTTCCTTGGTCTGAAAGTGTTATTCCAATGGCTTGAAGAACAGCCACAAGCAGCCACTGATCTGATCATTCCCAACTCACTGCAGCTGGAACACCAGCCAGCCTCCTGTGTGAGGATTTTAATCCAGCATTCCCAGAAGGGAGGAGGTCTCAATCAGCAAGGGCTGCCAAGGCCAGCTAATGGCTAATTAACTCGGCCCCTGAGGCTGGCAGCCACCCCAGGCCAAGCTTGGTTGGTCTGTTCTAATTGGCGCTGCTTCTAATTGGCGGAAAGCTGCCCAGCACACCCCCATCAGCAGAAAACGGGCAGTGCCTTTGCCTAGCCCCACTCCCAGGTGCAGGTGGAGGCTCCTCAGGTAAGGCGGGGAGGCCAGAGATGCCCTGCAAACATGCAGCACCTCCCTAATTCTTATCAGGCCAAGTAACAAAATGGCAAGGGCTCTAGTCTGCGTAGGAGCAAACCATGACCTCATGCATACTATGGACACAATTGAGATTCCTACCACTCCTGGGGTTGGTGTGAGGGCAGAGGAATTAACTTTTGTCAAAGTTTTGTCAGTGCCATGAGGGAGGCTGGGACGAGGAGAGGTTGGAGGTCAAGTGCTGGGCAGAGCAGGACACCGGGCTCAACACTTACCAGGCCTTTAGAACAAGCTTCTCAATGAAGCCTCCCAACAACCTCTGGGAGAGGCAGCCTCTAAGGCTCAGAGAGGAACTTCCTCAAGGTCACTGAAGGCTTGCCCTCACAGCCTGGAGCTGCCTAGCCATGCACAGCAGCTGCCCTCACCTGGTGGAGGCAGACAGGAGCCTCATGGTAACCAACCCCAGGGGCAGTAAAGACCAAAGAAGGGGAAAATACAAGGGCCCAGCAAGCGTCTCGGTCTCTGAGAAAAGCTCAGCAACTAGCCTGTAACATCCAGCCTCCCCGCTGCAGAGGCTTGGGGCAGCATCCCAGAGATAAAGCCACTGAGAGACCACTGAGGTTGACACCCAGGTGGCCACAGCAGCTGGCAGCGATTTCGTTAAAGCCTGAGGCCCCTAGTTTGGGGTGAGGGCAAAGTCAGTAGATGCCCAGAGGGCACATCCTGTGGTACCACCTTTCCATAAGGCCCAGGGTCCTTCACCCAAAGCCCAGGAAAAACTAATGAATAAGATAATTGCCTCAAGCATGGGGAGCTCAGGTGCAATTAAATCTGGGTATTTAGGGGGGTGGGGGGGAAGACTGGGCTGCCTGGGTGCAAATCCTGGCTTTGCCACTGCTACAGTTTGCGTCCTCTCCAAAATTCAGATGTCCCCAAGGTGACAGTTTAAGAAAGGTTGGCTTTTCTCTAAACAGGCTCCCTCCTTCACGGACTTGTGATGAAGGGGGGCTTAGGAGCACGGTAGAAATACCCCTCGAAGACGGCTGCTGAACCTAACAGGAACCACATTTGTTTCTGAAAAGGAGCAACTGGGGAGATGAACAAGGAGAATCAGAGATTAGCTGAAGAGTTCAAGGAAAAGAAAAAGACAGCCACGGAGGGAGAGAGAGAAAGGCCAGGAGGCAGTCCGAATTTCCAGACACCACCACTCAACACACCAGCTGAATTTCTGCTGTGAAAAAGAACTAGCAAAGATCACACACTCTCCCTAGGAGCCACATGCCACATTAACATTAGCACAGGGACAAGGAAGATGCAGGAATTCAAGGTGGTAGCCACAAGCAGGGTTGGCAAAAACATGCCCTCTGAAATGGGGGGAGTGGGGGGGTAGC